>NW_026623310.1:2575310-2578045 GCF_030028575.1 Malurus melanocephalus
CCACAATAGGGTGAAAAGAGAATAACAGTTCCTGGGTAACCCATYTGTGTATTGGATACAGAAACCTCATTGTGCATTGTCACGTGGTCCAGCTTACCCTGGTTCAGTTGGCACATGACTGTGGTTACGTTTTTTCCATCTGCACGTCATTATCTAAACATGGGCCCTACAATAAAGGCCATGTTACTTATCAGGTTTGTAGAATGGGTTGACTGGCTGAGGAATTTAATGCTTGCAAACCTCTTTTGGAATATATGCACATGATCATCTATCACAGCTTAGGTTCCTATCCTTGGGGTTTCACTAAGAATAGTACCTATTGTAGGGGAGGGACACAGGGGTGTGTTTTCTCCGAAATCTTCAGCTACTTCTTCAGGACTACCACAACAGCTTTTGAAGGGTTTAAATGTACCCTAGATGTTAAAGTTACTGCACTCTTGCTGGTGTTTTTGCTAAGCTTACTCAATATGGTCCATTCAGCATTCAGAGACAGGGTGAGGTTGTCTTGGGTAGCTACCCCAAAATCTGCCCCAGARACTAGGGATGCTGCCCAGAAATCTGCTGCGGGGCTGGGGATACTGCCCAGCAGTGGAACCAACAGACAGTGAAACTCTTCAGGCTCTAGCCAAACCACAGGGGCAGCCACAGCCAGCAGCAATCACCCCTGTGCAAAGCAGAAAGTATAACCCCAAATCAGTACTTCTGGTTAACAACAATGAGGTACTGCGGTGGTGCACTCCTCCCCCCGCTCCACTCCTTTCCAGGCTGTAGTGTGGTCTGAGAAATGCTTGTTAGAGCCTGGTCTTAAAAACAGCTTATGGGCTCAGCTCTTTCCCAGCTTGTCAGAAACACTGCTCCCAAGAACTGCTAACAAGCTGCTTTTTCCTYATGGCCAGCCTTGGAAAATATTYGTCTTGTCTGAATGGCATAAYATTCCTCATTCTCATACTTTCAAAGAAACTGTTGATGCCAACTATGGCCAGGATGAAACTCTTATGACTAAAGCTCACTCTTTGGCAGCTCTGTAAAGAGCAATTCGAAATGGGACCCTTTGAACTCTCCTGGACCACAGCAGACTTYGACCAACAATCTCCCTCTGAGTGGGACACCTCTCAGAGCTAGCAAACCCTCAGGTTTGCTCTACCTGGAGGATCACCAAAACACGACGCATCCTGGGCTGATATCCCCACTCCCCATCAGTCTCAAGCCCAGAGGAGGTATAGGTTGGATATTAGGAAAAAGTTCTTTACAGAAAGAGTAAAAAGTGATAAAGCATTGGAGTGGGATGCCCAGGGAGGTGGTGGAGCCACCATCCCTGGATGTGTTGAAAAAGAGATTGGATGTGGCACTTGGTGCCATGATTTAGTTGAGGTGTGACTTGGGTTGATTTTGTGACAACTCTGTATTCCTATATTTCAATTGCTTTAATGCCCAAAATGTGATAAATTGAGCCTCAATAGCCAATCAGAGGTTAAAATCCAATTAACAATTTATTAATTAATTAATAAAGCAAACAGATATTGGTCAAGCAACCACAGCACTGGGCGGGTTAGGCGAGTGGCTGGCCACACCTAGGACACCAGCTAGGTGAGTCTCCCCCACCAACACCTACGACACTGCGCCGCACTGTGTCTCTAAGTGACGTGGTGTTTCTAGAAGTTTCCTCTGTCTCTAGGTGACGTGGTGTTTCTAGAAGTTTCCAGAGATCCTGATTCGTCTGTGTTGTGTTGTTACTGGGGTCTCTTGCGGTTGCTCTGACGACCGTTGGTAGGCGGGGTTACTGGGAGGCAGGAGTCCTCTCTGCACGTTCACAGTGCCCTTTTCCCCCCAGGTACATGAAGGTGTCACAAACTGGGCAAAATTGTGCTGGGGCTGTCAAACTGTTTTAATAAAGCATGTGGCGATTTCATGAACCAACTTATCACAATTCCCCCCTCTCTTTATTTACCATTTGGTTCATGAAATCACCTTAACACTTCCTCGCTCATAGACAGTCCCGTTTCGATTTCTTTTTTTTTGTTCCCCGGGTATGATTTCATATTTTGCTCTGACCGGCATTAAATGCGCTGCTTCTAACCTTCCTTTAACTATAGTTATTAACATATTGAATATGCAGGGTCCAAACGTGAGGGTTAACACATGCATAACTAAGGGTCCTGCTATTGTGGAAAGTAGGGTTGTCAGCCATGGGTGAGTGTTAAACCATCTTTCATACCAACTCTGTCTGCTGTTTCTTTCTCTCTCTTGTTCCTCCAAAATTCTGACATTGCATCCCTAACAACTCCTGTATGATCTGCATACACACAGCATTCTTCATTCAGAGCTACACACAGTCCTCCCTCTTGAGCCAGTAGTAGCTCTAGTCCCCTTCTATTTTGGAGTACTACCTTAGACAGAGATCTTAGGGATGTTTCTAAAGCATTAATGGAACTCTCAAGTTTGGCTAGATCTTCATCTATAGCCTCACGCAAATTAGCAAACTCTTTATTCTGTACTGTGGCTGCATTGGCTAAAACTCGGTTGGATCCTATTGGTTGGGGGTCATTCGGGGTGGGTTCCTTTTTTATAACCATCTGGCCACCTCTGTCTGTTCCCGGTTCCAGGTATCTCATACCCCAGGTCTTTCCCAGGAGCCAGCTTCTGTCATCTGGTAGAGTTACATTTATGTATATCCAGTGGCAGGTTCCTCATGCTATTCCATGGGCAGGGGTACATCCAAAAGGTCCCCATCCCAC
>NW_026623310.1:2578919-2581400 GCF_030028575.1 Malurus melanocephalus
TTGTAACATTTGCATGATTTCAGCTTTTTCGGCTTTATAGCAGGGGAGGTAAATCCCTGAAGGAGGCCACCCCTGCATGCAATGGATCCATCACTCTTCCCTGCACACCTTGCAAATAAAACACACAAAAGGATAACAATTACAGCAAACATTATCACATTTAACCACATAGTTCCAAGCATGGTTAAAATTATATTCTGATTCTTAACTATAATCAAGCTCCTTCAAACAAACATTAACAGGATTCACGCAGGGTATAGCAAACTTATTGTTTCTTAAGTCTTAGCTTTAAGTCCTCAGGCCGTTGAGATGGGATGATCTGCCACGTTGGGTCTTGAGTGAGTTTCTTTACACGGCTGGCGTGAGTCCACCCTGTTTCAGCGGTCCGCACGGCAGATTCTGTAGTAAGCAATACAACATAGGGTCCCTCCCATTGAGGGGTTAGTGTGTTTTCCTTCCAAGATTTTATTAATACTTTGTCTCCCACCCGGAATTTATGTATTGGCATCCATAGGGGAGGCCTTTGAACTACCAGTCCTTTTTGGCGAAGTTTTTCCCTTTGATTAGATAGCTGAGTATTATAAGCCTGTAAATGGGTATCAGATATTTTAGGGTGGTCTGCAGGGATTTCTACATCAAAAGGCATTCCATACAACATTTCAAATGGTGATACTCCGATGTCTGTGTGGGGTTGTGTTCTAATGTTTAGCAAAGCCAGTGGTAAGCACTTTATCCAGCTCATTTTTGTTCCTAACATTAACTTGGTTAACTGTCCTTTTATTTCTCCATTTATGYGTTCCATCCTCCCCGAGCTCTGTGGWTGCCAAGGTGTGTGATGTTCCCAATGTATCCCCAATGCATCGGCAACTAGTTTKGCCACTTTRGAGATAAAATGTGGTCCTCTGTCAGAGTCTATAACTTCAATAAGCCCATATCTAGGAATAATTTGCTCTAACAGTGTTTTTGTAACAGTTTGTGCTGTAGTTCTTCTTCTGGGAATGGCTTCTACAAAATGGATAAGGTGGTCTACTATAACAAGTAGATGTTTATATCGCCCTACCTGGGGCAGGTCAGTGAAATCAACTTGTACATGTGAAAACGGGCAATGTGCTAATTCTCTCCCTCCCGGGATCCGTTCTCGTAAATGCTGTTTATTCACCCTTTGGCATGTTATGCATCCCATAGTCACTTGTTTAGCCAAACTATATATTCCCATGCACATGTACTTATTGGCAAAGTGGTCCACTAAAGCTTGTGTTCCCCAATGTGTCTTTTCGTGCAATTTTCTCAGTATTTGGAGTGCCATTCCCTTAGGTAAAATTTCCCTTCCATCAGCTACCATCCATTTTCCTTCTTGATTTTCAGTTGCCCCTGTTTGTTTTCATTTTTCTTTTTCCTTTACAGTAAAGTCTAATACTTTCGGCACAACATATTCTATATATGCACAATGCGGGTTATAGGTAAACTTTTCATGATCTCCAGTATCGGTCCAGCTATGAGGAGGTCGTCTACATATTGGATTAATTTTACAGCAGGTCCCAGTTGATAATTTTGTAAGATTTTACCCAGTGCTTGACCAAATAGATTAGGGGACTCTGTAAATCCCTGAGGCAGCACAGTCCACCGGAGTTGTTGTTTAACATTGTGTTTCTGGGTCATCCCACTCAAAGGCAAAGTAATCTCTGCAGGTTACATCAAGCGAGCAGGCCCAAAAGGCATCTTTTAAATCTATTACACTGTACCATGTATCATGTGGTCCCAGCTGGCTTAAGAYAGTATAGGGGTTAGCCACTATTGGGAACAGTTCAACGGTCTTTTTATTTATCTCCTGAAGTCATGGACCAATCTGTAACTGCCGTCTGGTTTCTTAACTGGCAGAATTGGTGTGTTATAGGGAGACATACATGGTTCTAGGTTCTAGGTTCTTTGCTCTAATAGCCATTTTATCTCTGGTTGCAGACCCCTCCTGCCTTCCTCAGATATTGGATATTGCTTTATTTTAACTGGCATCTCTGGGTCCTTAAGGGTGACTGTAAATGGTTCAATATTAAGCTTACCCACGGTGTCCGGTGTATACCATACTTGTGGGTAAATTTGCTGCTCATCCTGAACAGACAGCGAGTATATTTTAATCTGTAACCCATTCCCCTTTACCTGGAGTCTGATACCCAATTCAATCATTAAATCCCATCCTAATAAGTTAAACTCAGAATCTGGTAATGACAATAATGATCCCATCCCCAATTTGGATGATGTTTCTAATATTACATCTTTAATAATAGGTACCCCAAAAGGTTTCCTCTTTGCTCCACTTGCTTGTATTGTGTCCTTAGAAATTTTGCAACCTAGTGGCAAGGATTGAATGGTTGATCATTCTGCCCTTGAGTCCACGAGGAACTAAAATTCCTGTTGCTGGGGTCCTACTGTCAATTTTATCAAGGGCTCATCGATCTTATGTGACCCCAGCAAATAGAGCCTCTG
>NW_026623310.1:2582335-2592824 GCF_030028575.1 Malurus melanocephalus
TAAAAGATGTCCCATTTCCTTTTTAAATTCACGGACATCCATGGAGTTTAAAGGGGCTGCCACATATCCTATACTGGGTGCCTGCCCACCCGCTTGTTGATTTATCATTCCCATAGCCACTTCCCTTAGGGGGTATAACTTGCGGACTGTGCTCCAGGTTACCGGACCCTGCAGAATGTTATCTTCTTCCTCAGATGAGGAATCTCCCTGTTTTCCAAGGGATAGTGGCCCAGTCTCTCCCCCTTGTGCCTGATCTAATGGAGCCGTAGGAGGGGGCGGCACATATGGTGGGAGTGTATCATCAGAGTTCTTACGTCTATTTTTTTTTTAAGCGCTAACACCCCCCGCTCCTTTTGTGTTAGGGAGCCAGAGAGTCGCATAGTCGCTCTCCTCTTGTATGAAGGGGTTTTTACTGTTTGCCCAAACATTTAAAGCTTGGCACTCAGATTCTTCATCTGACCCAAATATGGGCCAATACAAAAAGTCTGACTTAATTTTCTTCCCCCCCAAACCAGCATACAGTAATTTATCATTTTAATGTTACTTTTCCCTTTGGTCCGAGGGTCATCAGCCCAATGTATGAGCTGCTGTCCCAACAGACTGTCGGGAGGGATGTCTGGGAGCTTCATTTGGGGCTCCCTCCCCATGGATCCAGAGGGCTTGCTCGTCCTCTGTCCCATCTTCCAGAGTGCCTTCAGCGGGGGAAACGAGTATCACACTCACACGCACTGTCCTTCCCGGTCGTGGCCTAAACCCTCACAGGGGAATAGGGACTGCACTACCGGGGCACTGACACACACGTACACACACACACGAGTTGTGGGGCATCACTCACACACACGTCCCTCACACGAGTCACATACACACAAGTCACCTCGGCCTGGGCGGGCACCCTCTAGTGCGTGGGACACGCACGAGTCGCCTCGGCCTGGGTGGGCGCCTACTAGCGTGTGGGCGACACACCTCACACTCACACACAAGCCGCCTCTCTGTGGGCTTACTAGTCTGAGCGTCTCGCAGCCTCTCCGTGGGCGTCTCTCAAAATTTAGACTTGTAGGGTCTCCACCCCCACAGGGTGTCTGGGAGTTTTGCGTGGGGCTCCCTTCCCATGGATCCAGAGGAGGCTTGGAGAGGCTTAAGGATTAACCTCGTCACCAGTCCAGGGCCCTCTGAGATCCACCTCCCTCTGGACAGGGATTTTTAGAGAGGATTCAAACCCCTCAGGGTTCCCTTTACCCCAATGTACTCACACATCCTGCGAAGTCGTCCGGAGTTTTGTGCACAAAAATGTTATGGAGGTATAAGATACTTTGACTAATATCCGAATTTAGGTTCGTCGGGTAGGGGCTCTGGTGAAGTGCCCTCTCCAGGCCGTCAAATCACGACGGGGCGCCTCCCTTTTGAGGGACTCCACGAGAAGATCCCTATCCGAGTCACGGCACCAAATTGTGATAAATTGAGCCTCAACAGCCAATCAGAGGTTAAAATCCAATTAACAAGTTATCAATTAATTAAGCAAGCATTAACAAACAGATATTAGTCAAGCAACCACAGCGCTGGGCGGGCTAGGCGAGTGGCTAGCCGCACCTAGGACACCAGCTAGGCGAATCTCCCCCACCAACACCTACGACACCACGCCGCACGTAGTCTGAGCCCCCTTTTTATACCCCCTCTGTCTCTAGGTGACGTGGTGTTTCTAGAAGTTTCCAGAGATCCTGATTCGTCTGCATTGTGTTGTTACTAGGGTCTCTTGCGGTTGCTCTGATGACCGTTGGTAGGCGGGGTTACTGGGAGGCAGGAGTCCTCTCTGCACGTTCGCAGTGCCCTTTCCCCTCCCCCCTCAGATACATGAAGGTGTCACAAACTGGGCAAAACTGTGCTGGGGCTGTCAAACTGTTTTAATAAAGCATGTGGCGATTTCATGAACCAACTTATCACAGTGGCCACCCTTCAGCAGCTCCTGTGACTTTCTACTGGAGCGGTTCCATGGGGCTTCAGTCTGAGAACCAAAAGGCAAGCACTGATCAGCCAGGGACCAGCAGGAAAAACCACGGGGCTGTTCCATGTCTGTCCCGACTCTGGGCTCACCAAAGCAGTGAGAGAAAGCACACCAAGCCCCCTGCTTCATCTGCAGTGAAGGGACGACTACCCCCACAGGTTCTGCCATGTTCCCACTGTTTGCCCAAGCAGCCACGTGGACTTTCTTTTGTTTCTTTCCCTGGGACAAGAGCCACGCCATTTTTCTCTGCATCACATGCTGAGCGGCTGTGGGGGAAGGGGCAGTGTGCGTTCCTGGAGTTTTAAATATCTAACAGTTAATCCTTTTTTATCCATGTCCTGCAGGCACCTTGTTTTGTTAAATAAACTTTTTTTTCTTCACTTCCACCCAAACATCTGTTTTGTATTGGTGGGGAAAAATTACCAAACCTTCTACTTAAGAGGAAATGTTCATTCCATAATGTTTGTCTCTGAAAAAAAATTGCCTCAAATCGAGACAAGGTGCTAGGGCACGGGTGGCACTCAAAGATCTTGAAGRTCTCTTCCAACCCTGAYGATTRTGTGAGTCTKTGATTCCTCGAGGCCCRATCCTTCACCCATCGGGAGAKGCAAAGTTATCTGAAGTGAGTATTTCAYTGACCTYGGGAGTTTTTCACRGGTACCTTGCTTGYACTGGCTGYTTCTGTCTGCGTGAATGCCCCTGTGCATTTGCTATTGCAAATCTGAGAGAAATACTGCTGTCTTMGATGTTTAAGTGCTTCAAGCATCTAAGTATTTAGGCATGTAAGAAAGATCAAGTTATAGTTAAAAGTTTACTTAAGTGTTGGTATGTGTTGTTCTTTTGCCAAGTTGTTAAACCTAAGTTAAGCTAAGTGTTGCTAAGTGTCCTTTTGTTCAGTTGCTAAGCTCGAGGTAAAGGTTGCATTTTTAAGTTAGGGTAAATGCCATTAAGTGTCACTCATCTCTTAGATTAAGTTACAAATTCAGTTTAGGTTTGGTATAAGTTAAGTGTTTTCTTTATGCTAAATTACTAGACTTAAGGTATAAGTTAAGTTAAAGTAGTGTTAAGTTGGAGTATTGTTAAACTTTTGGGTCCTGTTCTTTTTCATCCTTGCCCAGACTGTCCTTTTGTCACTGGTACCGGTCACATACACATCCACACCTTCCCCGCTGAGGTAGTTCTCAGTTCATTTCTGTTTTGATTGCTTAGATTTAATTTGGTTTCATTTGCTTGTGTTGCTTTTGCATGGCCTGGTTTCTGATAGCAGAGGGGCCACAAAGAGAAGCTRRAAGAGGCTTCAAACTTCCAATCYCTGATGGCTCTGAGGATGGACATGCTRCTGGCCAAGGCTGGGCCAATYAGAGAGGTTGATTACACTTCTGKGATAATAWATTTCAGAAGAAATTCAAAACAAAGTGCACATGCAGTTTTTTTCTAGYCAGAGAAGAGGAAGTGAGAACAYGTGAGAGAACARGATGGTGTCCTAGGKTGGCTGTATTGCCATYGCCTGCTTATGCCCAGAGTAAAAACATGTACCTTCCATAACTGTACCTTAGCTATTTTGCTTGTTTTTGGTATCCATTTCCATTCAAGGACTTTCCTTCCTGTGCRCTGGATTTGCAGCATGGAGGGGAATATTTTAGGTTTTCACAATCTCTCRGTGTGAGCTACTGCTGGCTGGCTGTGGGGAGGAGTCTCCTGCTGGGATTTTTTTTTTTAATTTATTTTTTCAACTTTTTTTCTCATCTGGACATCAGACAGTCCCCAAGGGGGAACAAATTGGTGGTATTTGGCCRGACTCTGCCTGGCTCTCCAGGACCTCCCCCCGCCCTCTGGAGGGGAAAAAAAAGCCGTGTCCAAGGAAAAAAAGGTGTTAAATCCACCTGTTTCTACAGGTTTTTCAGTAACAAAATTTGTTTCGTTTTGTTAAATAATGGGGAGGGGGAGGTGTTCACTTTCGTAGAAGGAAATTATTTTCCAGGGCCCGGGTGGGGGAGGGGCTCGCCGGAACTTGGGAACGTTCACCCTCCACCCCCGATTTGTCTCCTCAAACTGAAACAATGGAGACACGAAGGTCAGTGAAGAAGGAGGGGGAAGAGGTGCTTGAGGCACCAGAGCAGAGATTCCTCAGCAGACCATGGTGGAGCAGGCTGTCCCCCTGCAGCCCATGGGGGTCCATGGGTATTGCAGAGATCCACTTACAGCCATGGARGTGGTGTCCACTCTGGAGCAGTTGGATGCTTGGAGGTAGCTGTGATCCGGTGAGAGATCCGGTGGAGAGAGAGGGTGCCCCTTCATCCAAGTTGGAGCAGCCTGTCCTTGGTGGACTGCACCCTATGGATGAGTGACTCACACCACAGCAGTTTTTGGAGGACTGGTTGTCTGTGGAAGGAGCCATTACACATGCTGAAGCCCTGCTTCCCAGGAGGAGTCCAACCATTGCTTGCTGATGGGAAGTAGAGACTTTTTTTTTCTTAGCTTATGTGCGTGCGGACTCTCACTTATTTCTTTCCTTTCACTGCAATAAAACTGCCTTGTCTCACCCACTGGTTGTTCTCCATTTTATTCTCTCCCCTGTTCCATTGGGAAGGGGAGTGATTGAGCAGCTTAGTGGGTACYTGGCACCCAGCCAAGGTTAACCCACAAGACTTGCCTTCCCTTGTTGTGCCTTAGCTATCYTGTAAGTAGTAGAGTGAATCTTGCCAACAAACTTGTTGTGCTTTGCTTCTGGTCATACTTTCATTGGTAATTTTTAAGTGATCTCAAACACACCCATTTGTGACAGGTACCACGACCCTCAAAACAACCAGAGGAGACTGAGCCTGAGATCATCACTGAGTCCCYGGCATTTGACCATCTCTGTAGGCTGCATAAAGACATTAGATGAGGGATGGTGGCCGTTCTGGCCTGGTTAATGCAAGTTTGGGACCTTATGGGCAACTTGATGGTAGTGAAGAAGGGTTTTTGGGATCCTTGGCCCAGGATGTGGATATTGAGTAGGCATTCATGAGGGATCCAGGAGCCCTTTCTCTCTGGGAATGGCTTCTAACAAGTTGTCTTGGGTTACATGGAAAGTGTAAGCAAAAAGTATGTATTTTATTACCATCTCCATGAGCTGTTAAGGTAAGTGGGGCAGTGTTCTTTATTCTCTCCCTGACTCGGACATGGTAACACTCTCTGGGAAGCAGCAACCTCTTTCTGGGGGCCATCTCCACTAAAAAGGGCCATCAAGGTCTCCCAGCATGTCTCATAGAATTACATCAACCTATTGTGAGATGCCCCACCCAGAGGGGAAAAGCTGGGCATTCCTGCCTGTATATAAGCTGAGGCTTGGAACACAACAGGGCACTACTTTCACTGGATTCTCCCAGAGGACAGCAGCTTAAGAATCACCACTGGACTTCCAGAGACCTGACCTTTCTTCAGGATCATCACTTCAACAAGACCACATCCATCACCTCAATGGGACTGTAGTCACCATTTAACTGGACTGCCACCATCATCCTGACTAACAGGGTGCCAGGTTGTATTCTGACTTGTCAGTTTAGTGTTTCTGTAGTGTTGTCTTTATTTTAACTTTCCTATTGTAGTTCTGACTTGGAATCTTGCAATATATTTGTGTGGGGCTAACTCCTCAGCTGGTTTGTTTTCAAACTAGCATACGAGTGTGAGAGATTTGTTTACAGAGACAGCCTGCAGGTGCATCATCATAATAAGCACTGGAAAATCATGGAGGAAAGGATCCAGCACCTGAAAGAAATGGCAYTGTTGGAGGTTCTTTTGGAAGTAAATGGGCAACCCAGTAGCTACTCTGGCATGGTCAGGTGCACAGAGTGAATGTGGTAGAACCTTGGACACCAGGGGCCATCTAAATACTCCAGTTTCATGGTGACAATGCATTTCGACAACAACCAGGAGACAGTGTGTTCCATAGCCAGTGAACTCAAGATGTACAACAACATGGTCCATGCCCTGATGTGGACCCTGTGGATCTCTGCTGTAGAGACATGGTTGAGAGTCTCAAGGATAAACAGAAAAAACAYAGGAGATAAGGGAGAGCAGTTTCCATATGGCATCAGTGTGAACTAGTGCCCCCAAGGCTGGAGGCATACACACTCCAGTCAGAGAGAGAGGATACGCCCCACAAACCAAGTCGTAGTACTTCCTATTTGACCACGGAGAAGACATGAGATGGTGGGACAGGAAATCTACCTGTGTTTAGGTAGTCTGTGGTTGTCTGTGTTGTGGCAGCCCAAGTACAAGAACGGAAGGAGAAAGAAAAAGGAAAGTCAGCACAAGTGAGTGCAGTGCCAGTTTCCCATGGGCAAGGATGGGGCCGCTGGAAGGTACCTTCTGTATGTATTCACAAGACCACTGTTAGAGGGGCCCTGCCTCTAGCCAGGCAGAGACATAGGACAACCATGTGGATTTGATGTCCTGGCATGTCAGACCCACAATACAAGGCTTTGGTTGACACTGGGACACAATGCACTGTAACGCCATCAGGATATGTTGGGCCAGAAACAGTCTCCATTTCTGGGATGACAGGGTTCTCAAAAGTTGAGAGTRTTAGAAACAGAAGTGAGTTTCACTGGGAAGGACTGGCAGAAAAAAATCTACTGTAACTGGCTATATTTGGTCTGACTAAGTGTCTTGKGTTGATTTTGGGCCAATCCTGTATTCCTATATTCATCGGCTTGTAATGCCCGAAAGGTSTCTGCACCTTTAAATGCAACCCAGAAGAAGGGGCAGGGGTGGCTGGGTAGGTGGCATGGGCAATTTAAAAGCCGGCACTGCTGCGCAGCTGTTAGGCTTTTGCTTTTGGAGCTCGGCTTTTCGGAGCTCGGCTCGTTTGCTTTTGCAACTCAGCTCAGTGCTGTGGGAGTCCTTGCTCCCTGCGTGCAGCAGAGTTACATTGTTGCCATGTTAGCTTGATTGGTTTTGTTAGCTTGGGCAAACAGCTTTTCCCTGGACAGACCCCCTCTGTGGCTCCTGTGATTCTGCTTCTGGAGCAATTTGGCAGCCGGTGGTGGAGAAGCTGCGCAGCTCCGTCTCGTCCCAGACTCTGGAAGAAGCCAAGCTGGCGACAGAAAAACACACCGAGCCCTCTGTTTCATCACAGTGAGGAAAAAGACTATTCAAGTTTTGCCACTGTTGCGGGAGCAGCCACRTGGTTTTTTCTTTGTTTCTTTTCCCAGAGCGGAAACGCCATTTTCTCCACACCACATGGCCGACCAGGAGGAGGCAGTTGGCGTTCCTGGACTTTTAAATATCTAACAGTTACTTCTTATCTRTGTCCTSTGGGCACTGTGTYTTGTTAATAAACTACMTTTTTTTCTCTTCACTTTTGCCCAACCATCTATTTCACTTTGGTGGGAAAAAATTATCAAATTTTTCACTTCAGAGGAAACWTCTACTCTGTAATGTTTTTCTCTGAAAACATTGTCTCAAACCGAGACACTAAGTTACCAGAAAACAGARTAGGCTATGCTCTATTTACTGATAGATCCTGKCCTGTGATAGGAAACCGTGGGAGGTGGAAAGCTGCTGTGTGGARTCCCACAGGACAAGTCACTGAGGTTGCTGAAGGCGAAGGTAAATCAAGCCAATTTGCAGAGGTGAAAGCCATTCACTTAGCCATAGAGATTGCTGAGCAAGAAAAGTGGCCCATTCTTTGTCTCCATACTGACTCCTGGATGGTAGCTAATGCCCTATTAGGGGTGGCTGCAGCAGTGGAAGAAGAACAACTGGCAGCGCAAGGGTAAATTAATCTGGGCAGCTGCATTATGGGAGGACATTGCTGCAGGGGTGGAAAACATGTCTCTGAAAGTTGTGTAGACACACAAATGCCCAAAAGTCATGCCACTGAGGGACATTAAAATGGGTGGATAAAGGTGCCAAAATTGGGATAGCTTTGGTGGACCTAGACTGGGAAAGAAAGGGTGAACTGTTTATAGCCCAATGAGCCCGTGAAAGATCAGGGCATCCTGGAAGGGGTGCAATAGACAGATGGGCTTGTGAACAAGGGGTAGACCTGACCATAGAGACCGTTACACAGGTGTTTTAGGTTAACATGGAAGGTGTAACCAAAGTCTGCATTCTATTACCATCTCCATAAGCTGTTAAAACCAATGGGGGAGAGCTCTTTATCTTCTGTATGACTCAGCCCTGATAACACCTTCTGGGGAGGCTATGTTTGTTAATGGGCCATCAAGGTTGCTGGGAATGACTCRTGGAATTACATCATCCCATTGTGAGATGCCCTGCCCGGAGAGGACAAACTGGACATGCCTATCAGCATATAAACTGCGGCTCTGGAACACTAGGACAATTCCTCCACWGGACTCCCAGAGGAGAGGAGCTCGAGAATTACTACTGGACCTCCAGAGGCAGACTCAGCTGTCTTCAGGATCATCGCTTTGACAAAACCACACCCACTACTCCAATGGGACTGGAGCCACCACCCTGCTCAACAGGATATCAGGTTGTATTCTCCATTCCAAGGAAGGTTCCCACCTTCCTTGACAAACACCTGTCTTTCAAACCAAGACAGATTTTGGTGCCCAACATGAGGCACAAGGGTATGGAGAGAAAGGGGATGCAAAAGGAATAACAGTTTTGGGTGACTAATTTTGAGCGTAGTGTTGCCTTAATGGCTATTTTTTAATAATGACACAGACATGTTAAGGGGGATAAAAGGGTTTTACCTCGGTATTTGGGATCCCAGGTGCACAACTTGATGGCAAAATGCACACCCGTGTATAGCATGGATACAAGTTTTATAGGTTTCAGGAATTAGCATATCTATCTAGGATTCCCCAATAAGAAACTTAACAAATGCAGTAATGTCCCCCTATTCTAATGAACCCCCCTCCCCAGGTGAGGCCAGAGCCCAGTTTACACAAGATGTTCCGGACAGAGGGCTGCACCCAAGGCTGGAGCCTTGGGTTTAAGATAGCACAGGGCATGCTGATCCCTTCCTCAGGATGTTTGGTCTCACTGCCCAGCAGAACTCCTAAACTAAGYTGGAATATCAGGTTCCAGGAATTACAAGCATGTGGGCTWAGGGGCACAGGCATATGCATAGAGGGTACAGAAAAGGAAAAGCAAAAATCATCAGRCATCAGTAGGAACCTCACTMGGTGACACCATGTGGTCTAGCATACCTTGTTTTGGGCGGCACATACCCGCGGCTGTATTTTTCTCATTTGTAGCTCCTTACCTAAACATGAGTCCTATGATTAAGGCTACTGTGGCCATTATCAAGTTTGCAAAATGGGTGAATAAAGTGAGGAATTAATGGATTTTTAACTTCCTCTGGGTGGTGGCACATGGACACAGGGCTATCACACACTAAGTGTATGCTTTTGGAGTTGGGTTAATAGCAGTATCTATTGTGACAAAATAACACCAGGGGAATTCTTCTCCCAACTCTTCACCCATATCCTTATGGCTACCCTGTCAGCATTTGAAGGGTCCATACTTTCTCTAGATGCTATCCATGTGATGCTAATATGGATATTCTGTTTAACGGTCAAGGATAAGGTGATACTGCCCTGGGCAACCACTCTAACRTCTGCTCCGRAGCCTAGGGATGCCAGAGACAAGAGATACCTAGTCTCTGTAGCAGTATGCTGCCCCAGAGACTAGAGATACCACCACAGAGCCTGACCCAGTCACTGAGCAGGACCCTCCCCTGAGCTGGACCCTGTTCCACAGTCTGACCCTCCCCAAYAGCCCACTTCAAAAATTAACTGTCCGGATTGGGTGTGGGTATTGGTGGAGGAGACTCGCCAAGTGCTGAGGGAATGCACCTCCCCAGCTGGTGGGAAACCCTCTCCCTGCCCCAAAGAGAAAGGTTCTGATGGCACAACAGTGGAACACATAGACTTTACAACTATCCAGTTTCTGGCTGAACCACAAGGGCAGCCATAATCAGCTGCAGTCACCCCTGTGCAGAGGAAGAAGTATAAGGTCAAACTGGTATGCCCAGTTAATGAGGATGGRGAACCAGGGCCCTCACAACCAGCAGGGCAGCCAGAGCCAGAAATCATCACTGAGTCCCTGTCATATGACASCCTCCGCAATTTGCGARATGACMTCGWGYRAMAGCGGGGTGAGCCTTGTTCAGCCTSGTTACTTCRGGTTTGGGAACTTATGGGCTCAAGTGTGCAATTGGATAGCTGCRAGGCAAGGWATTTGGGAGCCTTGACCAAAGACACAGGTGTTAATTAAGTGTTTGTGAGGGAGCCAGGTTCCCTTTCTCTCTGGGARCAGCTCTTAATGAGTGTAAGAGAGAGGTTTGTCCATAGAGACAGGATGCAGAAATACTATCATAGAATGCCCTGGAAGACCATTGAGGAAGGGATCCAACGGCTCAGAGAAGTAGGAATAATAGAGGTACTTTTTGGAAGGGATGGCAGCATGGTAATGATCCTGACCAGGTCAGGTGCACTGGGCAAATGCTGTGGAATCTGGCAAGTCAGGGGC
>NW_026623310.1:2594139-2595965 GCF_030028575.1 Malurus melanocephalus
ATCCTCACCATGGTAGAGGCAACAACTGGCTGGTTGGAAACATACCTGGTAAACCATTGACACTGCCACRTACACGATCTCAGGTGTTGAAAGGCACATTCTGTGGTGACATGGAACCCCAAGATAGAATTGAACCAGACAATGGGACTAATTTTTGGAATTATCTTATTATAAACCCTTGGGCAAAAAGATATAGCAGTAAGTGAATATATCACATTTCCTACCATCCGCAGGCCTCTAGGAAGATTGAAAGATGTAATGGGCTGCTGAAAACTATTTTAAGGGCATTAGGTAATGGAAGCATTGGGATGTGAACTTGGCCAGTTGTCTTGGATTACAAGGAAGGTGTAAACAATAAGTATGTATTTTATTACCATCTCCATTAGCTGTTAAGATAAGGTGGGGCAGTATTCTTTATCTTCTCCCTGACTCAACCCTAATAACACCCTCTGGGAAAGCAGCAGCTACTCTCTGGGGGAGATCTCCAGAGAGATCTCCACTAATGGGCCATCAATGTCTCCCAGCACTTCTCATAGATTTACATCAACCCATTGTGAGATGCCCCACCCAGAGGGGATGAACTGAATATTCCTACCTGTACATAAGCTGAGGCTTGRAACATTACAGGACACTACTTCCACTGGATTCCCAGAGAAGAAAAGGTTGRGAACAACCGCTTGTCCTCCAGAGACACAACAGACCTTTCTTCAGGATCACCACTTCAATAAGACCACATCCATCACCTCAACGGGACTGTAGTCACCATTTAATTGGACTGCTACCACCACCCTCACMAACAGGGTGTCAGRTTGTATCCAAGCCAGTGTTTCTGTACTATTGCCTTTATTTTAATTTTCCWATTAAATTGTARTTCTGACTTGGAATCTGTCACTGGTTTGCTTTSAAACTAGTCCTTTTTTCAAATGATGACCAAACCACTAGGAGTCCAGATATGGTAAAATGTAGGACACTGATGTGGCTCAAATTCTCATAAGTTTGGACACAAGTTGATGGCCATGCCCTAACAACGCTGCAGTGTATTGAGGGGGACAGTATGATACCAAAAAAGTAAATTTGATTTCTACTATAACTGAGTTTTTAGTAGAAAGACACTGTGACTGTAAAAAGCCTGTGAACTTTTTACAGAGAAGACACTGTATCTCCAGACCATTAACAGAGAAGCAAGGCATGCAGAAATAGTTACCCTAGAAAGGATGTTAGGGGATAAAGAGGAGACATCTGGCTCAGGAATGCACCTACAGCCAAAACAAGGACTGGGTGTTAGGAACTTGGGGAGGGTTTTATGTTAATGGCCGAATTATAATACACATGGAGTGACTATATATTAGCAACATGATTGTAGAAATTGGGAGACATGTTAGGAGGAGTTACCCCCCATGCCTTTCCAGGGGCTTGAATAACTGATGCCCTCTTTAACACAAAAAAAAAAAGGTGTTAAGGAGTCTTACTCTGGTTTTTGGAGATTTAGTGACAAGTGGGCATTATGATAGGAGACTAAGGAGGCTCCAGGCATATGAAGACACTGCCCCAACACAAGCCCAAATTTCAGCTGTGGAAATGGACTTGACTGAGCATATGCAGAGATTTGAAGATAGGATTGAAGAGACCCTTCAGAAACTTAGAGAGGAGCTTAAGGAGTGCCTTTTCCAAATTTCGTCAGTACAGACCAGAGTCCCTGTTAACAGAAGCAGATGCTCCCTAGCTAGGGAGAAGGGGTACACCACACAAGCTAACCTGTGGTTCTTCCTGTGTTAGCATGGGCAAGACATGAAGGAAGCATCCAGAAGTTTCTCACAGGAGCCATC
>NW_026623311.1:0-22471 GCF_030028575.1 Malurus melanocephalus
ATAGTCCACCTTTGTTAAAAAAGCATGTAAAATAGGGACTGTAAAGTAAAGGCCTAAACAGACAATTGCCTCTATTTGAGCTCAGAATTTGTATGGCATAAATCTATGGCTTTGCTTTGTAGGCATATTTGAAATAGAGTAAATCCTACAAATATGGAAAAAAAAAAAAAAAACCCAGGATGATGTTTTTAATGAATATGAGCTGCGATAGAAGTATTTTAAAGGTACTTTATTAGTAAGGAAAACTGGCTGGTATCAGATGTATGTCTTCCTTTGTTTTCTGTATAAGAGGCAAGATACAATGTGAAGTTTTAAAAAGTAAGCGATCATGTCACCAAAAAAATAAAAAAAGGAAAAAAATAAATCTAAGGAGCAAAAACCCTTCAAGTAATTTCCTGCAAGGTTTTAGTTTTGATGAGGCTCTAACTTAAAAAGAATTACTAATTTGCAAGAAATGAGAGGGCAACAGCAAGTCTGAGAACCATACTAAAAATCTTACCTCACAGAAAACTGTGAGATCTTCTAAATATGAATATCAGAAATTTTTGTTGCAGATTTTGTTTTTAATTTTCAGTTAGCAAAATGTATTGCTGTGCTGAAAGTTGTCCTTTTTTTGCTTGTTTAAAACGAAACACATTATGATTGCCACAGAACTGCAAGAAACTCCATACTTTCTATGGGTGCATTTTTACTGCATTATACAGGAATTGCTTAACAGGTAAAAATAAACACCTTAAAGTCTTAATGCTGTTTTAAATTAGCAGAAACACAAAAAGGAATGCACTGAAGCAAGATGACAACAAAGTGTATCATGCAGTATTTTGGCTTAATGTATACAGTATTTCAAACCAATGATGTGACTGGAGTGTGGGGGTTTAACTTATTACATTCAGTTTTAGAACTAAAATCGTATGTGAAGGCAAACTGTGGAGACGTGACCAGTACCGGGATGCCTAACGAAAAGAGTGCCAGATGTGGTACTGTTCCTAACATGCAGAGCTATGCCTGAAGGCCTATGATGGCAGCATGAACTCCTGCTACTTCTAGTTCTTTACTGCTTTGTGTGTGCTGGCCGCAGGCTGCCTGCAGTCAGCAAGTGCTGTATGGCATGAGGAAGTCACCCCACAATCTCTGCGGGTTCAGTGACCAACTTAGATCCATCCCATGTTGTCTTGAACTGTTCAGGAACCGGAAATTCTTTCTGGCAGGGAACAAAAGCAACAATGGTGGTTAAACAAACAGGGGATATCTCATGAAAACTGGTGGAATACTATTAGTAGTACATGACTGAGAAAGCATTGATCGCTCAGACATGCCAGGATTAGAGAGAAGCCTTCTTCATAACCCTAGGAAGATATTTTACAATGCCACACAGGAAAAAGCCTTAATGCTACTCAGTTTCAAATAGCCTTGGTATGGTACTACTTTGCAATAATGCCTCTCACACCATTATCTGCATCAACTAAGTTAATAAGCTTCATGTCAGAAATTACTTCAGATTCCATTGGTGTCTAGGTTGGAAGACAGTAGAAAGGATTTAGATGCGGAGATTAGGCCAGGAGTCTAATTTTAAGGCAATATTGTAACAGGGAAGAATAAAGTAAAATTAAAAAACCCTATTATTATAAGCGTGATATGCTTCAAAATACTCAGCCTTCTTTGTGGGGTAGAGAAAATAAAGCAGAACCTCAAATAAAGTGTCCTTCCATTCAACAAATTCAGTTAAATGATGGGAGATGTTGTTRAGTATTTCTCTGTACCCAGTAAACAAAAAAATTATGTGAAAAGAAAGGTTTTTTCATTCAGAYCCAAAAGAGATATTATGATAGCCAGTAATTTCTGATGTTATGGTAGTTTTGAGACAAGACTGACCATTTTTTAAAAACAAATAGGTGAATATGCACCCACTAAAACTTGTTTCCTCTTTAGTTATCTAAAGCTGGGCATCCAGCAGTCATGGAAATGTAGAGCACAAGAATTCTCATTACCCATTTTATTTTATAAAGCCTAAAACCCCACAGCAAATTCCAGCTCAAAAGACTAACAAGAAATTTAATTTCTGGCTATCGCTGTGCATATATGGCCACTGCAATTTCAACTCTTCTCTTTTGAGGAAACTGCTTTGCCTGCTTGTGTGAAGTGATCCCTTGCTTGTGTGTGAAGTGACAGAGCATGACTTCACCAGAAATGCCACTGGGCATAGTATGAAAATTTTACTAGAATGGGAAAGGAACTGGGAAATGCACCTGTTTAAGTGGCTTTTAAGGACCTGCTGAAAATAGAAGATACTACAGGTGCTACCCATGTATCAACAGCTTTAGAAAAAAAACAAGTATACAGTATTACTTCACCTGTAGTAGTATTATATTTATCTTAGTTTCAGTCTCATCGTCCTCAGAGTGCACGTCTGTGAAGTGAATTTCTTTGGAAGATTATGTTTAGATATCAAAGATCAAATGGACATTATCCATTTGAAGCCATTATCCATGAAAATGGAAAGAGAAAACATAATTTCTGATCTTTGAAATTACTTTGTGCCCCAGAAAATAAGGAATTCTCTCTCCTGGGATACAAGCACATAGAAATTCAATTGTTTTGGATCATTTCTTTGGTAACCTAATATGTGTGTTACATCAGTTTCTTTCCTAGCAGCTAAAGTGCTATTAGCTGCCAAGACTAGTGTGGAACAGGGAGGAAAATTTAAAAAAAAAAATCTCACTCACATAATCACCATCTTGGGGGATGAGAATGTTCATCTCGGATGACTTGGCACTCACAATCTCACAATCCAATGATTCCTGACTGAGGTAGATGTGACAGCCTTCTGTTTTGTTAATAGAAATGGTTGGCACTTTCCCCATCACCTGCAAAATACAGTCTACTTTACTACTGAAGTCTAACATCAAATCTTAAAATGCAAACAGAGATACTGAAAATAAAATCCTCATTGCCTTCCAGGTCTAATTTTGACTACCAGCATCTGATCTGTGTGTCATTTGCCTGAGGGATGCTTTGATTTGATTTGTTGGACACTGTGAAAATTCTTCATGGTGGTAACGAAGATCTATAAAGAACAGCAAACCTGTAATATACCGGAAGCTTTTAACATACAGTTTGATGAAACTTCTCTAATTCTAATTTCAGTGACACTTTTGTGCTGATATTTAAGCAGTGTTCACCTTGTTCATCAGTGAGAACTAGTTAAGAAATCAAACATGTCAACTTCAACCCAATAAGGGCAAAGAAAAGACCCCAGCATACAGTAGTACAGAAAAAGGGATTTGTAATACATTCTGAAGACTTCAAAGCTCTCCCAGCATGCAACAGGATAGTGTTTTTATCCCCTTCAGGCAAGCTACACTTCTTTAGAAGTACTAAGATCAATTTAATTAAATCTCTAAAACTATTTCTTGTGTCTCTTTAAAAGCAAGCACACTTGAGGTGAGAAAGGGAAATTTTCGCTTGTTTACAATTTTACAGATTGAAAGATTTCTTCATGGCTAACAGTCTGATTTGCTGATTGTCAGTAAAAATTCCTCCTCCTGTCCTCTCTAGCAAAGACAGCAATATACTCTGGACAATGCATAAAAACAGCAGAGATTATCCTGAGCTGTAGAACTGTGACAGCATGTGGCAGAGATGGACTTGTTAATCTGAGTGTCTTCCATCACTTAATTAAAGAATATCTTTCAACTTCAGTGCCTTAAATGTGACAGTAAACGAAGTGGTCTGTCCTCCTGCATCCCACCCTTATCCTGAAGTCTGATCTATGCAGTGGATAAATGCATCTTAAAGTTTCTTTTCCTGAATGGCTCTTAGGCAATGGAGAACAGAAGGAAGGTGTGTTTMATAATYTGCAAACATYTGKCAAGAAAAAAAAMCAAAACCCTGAGATAAAGGAGWGCCAAACAATATAGCATYRAAGTAACTAYAGCAAAATCTGTAGGACTAATTTACTGTCATTTTGTTGCATTAACGTATCATGTATTTGAACACAGTCTTCAAATTGCTGAGAAAATGGAGGTGCTTAGCACGTGGCATACACAAATCCTGGAAGCTGCCTGATTCGAGCAGCACACAGCATATTACCAGACTCTGCCTTCTTGGGTAGATTCCCACTCTGCTCCATGAGGGACATTAGGGACAGAACTAACAGTTCTGCCAGTGTACAGCTGGATCTCTCAGCTTCACTAGAACCGGAAGGCACTGGGCTGTGGAAGATGCGTTCAGTGATAGTCAATAGTTTTCATATGGATTTTCTGAAAATGTCAGCCGAATTTAGTGCTGATGCTCTTGGATATTTCTTACTTTTGTTGAACCCTGTAAGTTTTTAAAATGCCTTGTAGCTACATGTTGGGCTTTTCCCCCCCTCATTTGTTCTCTGTCTATCTTAATCTCTCAAACAGATATTTACCTGAATCTGAATATCCCTGGAGTTGATCACTTCCACAATTCCCACAACATTGTCAAACACAAGGCCGAACTTTTTACAGTTGTCTAAAATAAAAGCAATCATAAATAAGAAAGGCAAGACAAAAGCAAATACATGCAGAGCTGCTACATTAACTATGGAAATTCCCACTCCTCCTGCACTGCATAGGACTGATCACTTTACTCACATGATCTATCATTAAAGTKAATGGAATGATTCAGATGTATTATTAAACACGTAAGTCAGTTTTTGCAAGACTATCACTTAAAGCCCAACTGAGCTATCCACTCACCAATAGTAATTGAGTTGATTTTTCCTTTTATCTGAAGTGTAGATTTGTTACACTTAAAAATGTAGGCCACTTGCTTGAGTTCAGTGTTGTTAATGACCAGGTCATTCTTATCCTCCTGATATTCCTATTTCAAAAGAAAGTTTGTTTAATTGGTTGCCTTTAACTAGCTAACAGTCAGACAGACTTTAGTAYAGTTTATCCTCAAGTCATTGCTTCTTCAGTTACAACTGAAGTAATATCCTTCCTGTGGCTTAAAATCCTAATTGGCTTGGTGATCAGATATCTCACCTAAGTGACCCTTAGATGACACTGTATTTCAGAGTTGCAGAGCTGAAGAAGTCAGCACGGCCAGTGACAAAATCCATTAATATTTCAGTGAAGACRTTATGCTCACAACAATTTAAAAAGGCATTCACAAAACTGCTGTTTGGCTCCCATCTGATTCAGACTGAAGAAAAGGGAAAGTTTTCCTTACTCGAATGTTCCATAGAGCATATTATGAACATGTACAGGCATTATCATATACAATAAAGGAGTAACAGGTGAATAAATTTCCTTTCATTAGGCTTGAAAGAAGAACTAACTACACTTTATGGATGTCCAGATAAAGCTAGGGGTCCACAAAGTAAGTTCCAGATGGTAGAACTGTAAGACAACATAGTGACTGCACCATATACAAACTGGACAGSAATGACTGAGTATATAACCTTCTGCATGACTAAACTGCATATGCTTTCCTCCTTCTCTTAACCAATACAGTCACATCAATTTCATTCATAGATTCTTTGGTACATGCCTACATAAATTAACATCCAAACTTTAAACAAATCTCTTTYCTATCTGTAGAGTGAGTAAAAGGCTAACACTTCTCTACTTTTAAGCATGGAAGACATGCTTGCATTGAATGGGCAATAAAAAATAAATGTATMATTCCATTGGCTAGGGTAGCTGGAGAAAGTGGTCTGTGATGACTGTTCTCTCTCATCCACAAGAATAGCCTGCAAAAAGAGATTTTAATTGGTGTTCTCTACTGGACTTGTTTCTGGGGCATTGTCTTGCAAGTAATTTGCAAGTAATTTATACGYTGGTTCTCATGTTCACCGGTGAGATGAATTAATAAGTGATTCTCAGAGACAAAAGAATTAACTTAAGATTCTACACAATAGTAAAATTTGAACTGTAGCAATGCAAAGATATGGAAGACTCAGCCCATTTAAGTTGCACCTTTGTTTTGTTGCACAGTGATCAGAGGTAGACTTGCAAAATGTTTCAGTGTTTCACCTGGTTTGCAATGTGCAAGGCACAATTCAGAGGTGTGACTGGAACTCACCACTCTCCACTTCTTCCCCTCTAGCTCCAAGACAGGGGCATGGTTCTGCTGCAGGGAATTCTTAGGAGAGGTGGGACTTGGAGTATGGCTTTTTGTTGGAGAACGAACAGATGGACCTTGGGCACGGAGGCTGGGGTTCTTGTGCGTTTTCTGGTCATCAGAAACATGGCGAAGCCCTAAAAAAAAWTTTTAAAAAGGATGCTTGTGAAATAGAGTCTATTTTCCAATCCTAAAAGGGCTCATATTGAAGCATGAAAGGTTTGTTTGTAATTGTGCTATATTATTTTCTGAAACTGCATTTTTTTATTTCCTCAAGGTTTACTTGGATAATGACTAAAGTAAAACTGCTGACATACTTTTAGCAGCTAATATAAACCCTTTTTTACTGTGTATGGTCATCTTAGTATCTTCAACAGAAAATCCCACAATGTCTTCTCGTCCCTCTTCATCCATAGCAAGCTCTGAGAGCTTGTTGTATCACGCTTTTCCATCTGTAAAACACAGTTTCTTTTTCTAATTTATGACATTTGATCTGTCCCTGCAGCATTAAAGGTAAATATATCATCATATGTATTTAAATTCACAAACATACAACTCCAATATTAGTACAAAAAGCTGTATTATTGCACTCCACACTGATCTGTGAGCCATACCTTTTCACCTTACATGTAACACATTTTGACACAGGTTTGTGCACTCTATGTGAATCAGAAAGAGGGATAAAACTTCATTGCATCTCAAGAGGTTCACCAGCTACTGGGGCCTGAAGATCGTCTTGGCTGCCTTAGAAGGATAACACCTCTAAATAAATGGTGTGAATGTCAGGTATTCTGAACTTATTTGGGGGCTGTGACTTCTAAAGGAGGTTTTGGTATGCAGTCTTCTCCATCAAATCACTGCAAGGCTCAGAAGGATCTGAGCTGCTAGAATGTAACTTAAAAATGAAAGTTAGGTTAATACTTGTAACAGCTTTTGATGTACTTTGACTCATGGATCACAACTCGTTTTCTTTTCTCCTGACCTTTGGTAATTGACTCTCCCTGGTTAAGCTGTGCAAAGAGGGCTGAGCGAGATGCAGTTCCTTCATCCTTTGCCATTTCTGTATCGAAGATAGGGGGTGGTCCCGGAGGTGGTGGTGGCAGAGGTGGCGGGGAAAGGCAGGAGCCACTGGTTAGAACAGATCGCATGGACATGGGGGATGCAACAGGACCCTGTTTGAGACAAAGGGAAATTATTTTACATACAATGTTTCAAAGAACTGTCTCACAATAACTCTTATTTATTAACATCCTTGAATGGTGAGAGTTCAGGTGACTCTAGAAAGCCATAGGCTTGGAACTATTTCTGTCTTCATAATCAAATGTAATCCTATGAATTCTTCCCTGCATGGAAGCAAGCACATCTGGAAAGACTGACAGCCCCCACTGCTATCTTACCACAGAGCTACTCCACCTAAAATATTTGTCTCAAATGCTTGTCAAGACTCATGTAAAAATCTGTAACAGTAAAGATTCCATAATTTAGTCCAGTGTTTACTAACATAAAAAGGAAAATGTCTTCTTTTTTTCAGATACCAAGTTCAGTTAACTGTATCTTGGCATGCATTCAGAAACGTATAGAAAATGTTTTCATCCAACACAAATAACTGAAAGGGTCATAAACTGTCAGTTATTCATATGGAACATGATAAATTTCATGAAAGATGTAAAATGCTATTCTTTGAACTGTTCAAGTGATCTGTAAAGATTCAAATGCCACAGAATGTAAAACTATAGTCATTCAAGTCTTGGTCAGTTTCTCAAATTCTTTTTTTTTTTCTTCAGTTGCACAAGATCACARCACACAAGTTGTAAGTGAAGGAGGCCTTGGCAAAGTAAGTAACACAATCTTTCTTTCAGTTTGTATAATCAAAAATACATGTTTTGGTCTGAATTGTAATGCCTACATAGAGTATTATCAAACAGAGAGAAAATACTAATATTTATGGGATTAAAATTCCATAATAATGCCCTAACATCCTAATGATAGATGTTAGAGAGAATCTGAGAATTGCTTTTACTGTCTTGCCACTGAGTGTCACTCTGATCTCAACTCTGCAGCACAGAAGGAACTTTTAAAAGAAGTATATACAAAATTAGATTGGTTCTTATGAGTTCAGCTAGCTACRCAGATATTGTGCATTGCGGAAGCAAATATTTAACAGGTGGGCAGATACAATGSGAATTCTTTATTGTATTCTTTAACTGGCTACCTTTGTTAAGAGATACAGGGTGTTAGCCTGTCCCTGGTAATCCATATGGAAATAGATATTGCTTACCTGGCCTCAGAGGATATTTTTACCTGTTCATGGTACTACTTTCTGCTTTCCACTAAACTGAAACTGAAACAGCAAAGTATCTATCTGGTTAATGCATCACACAGGAGTGAAAACTAAAGCTATTTTTTAAAAAGTGAAACTTGTTCTGGCCTATAAACCCAACCTGATACCAGGAAAAGGGCTTGGGTCCACATGCTCCTTTTTAATGTACTCTTCAGAYATACTTTAAAAACAAAATCTAAGATCTCTTAAGGCAATAAGCTCTCTTCTTGCTATTAAATCTTTTTTTTATCAATTGTAAACAAATGAGATGAATCTCCTTTTGGAATTGATTATCATTTATTGTCAAAATATACTGGAACTGATGTAGATTGCTTTTAGAGACATTCCATTGTTGCATGGATACATYTAACTCAGAACTTTTGCTTGCATACTTCCTCATCCTAGGTTAGTGTTTTAGGCTGGGGACAACTTCTTCACTGAGCCCTCAGTTTACTGTGCCTATGTCCCTGCCTCTGCTAATGCCAGTGAAGTTACCTGCAGCAGAGTCAGCAGAACTGTGAATTAGTGTAATTAAAAAAAAAAAGTATGTAAGTGGATCTAGTGGCACAATCAGTTATTGCTGCCTGAGGTGCAATACAGATCTTCCCTTTCTGTTGCCCGCAACCATAGCAACTGAATCTAGTATGTCCTGGCTGTCCAGAATTATGAACATTGCATTTGCAGGGCTTTTTAAAATACTCAGATATCCAGAAATGGCACTCACCACTCACAGTGTCAACATGCAGTTATGAATTATGTATGCTTTATGAAAGGCAATTAATAGCAGTAGTGGTAGTGGTTAATAACTTTAGTCTGAGATAAAAATCCACTTGCCAGATTCCAGACTGCCATCTGATTTCTCAAAAATACCTACTGCTTCCACCTGTGTATCAATACAGTGCTGTGATTTTCCAGAAACTTGGGTAAGACTCACACGTCCATTTGGAATTAACACCATATTAATTGTGCAAAAGCTGAAAATATGCATTAGAAAAATAAGATCTGGAAGTTATCTTTGTATTCTGCACACAACACAGAGTGATGGGTCACTCTGTGTCTTGGGGTGATTTTATGATGAAACTCTATTCCCAATCATCTGCTTTATACCCAGAAATGGGTCCTGTAGCTTTAAGTGAGTCTGGGGGAGGGGCAGGAGCCAGGGGAACACTGGTGCAGCTTTGGTCAAGCTCTCACTCTCCCGGCTTGCCATTCAGATCAGTGGTTGTACTGTTGCTTTTAGCAAGATTGGTTTTTGTTAGCTTAGGCAAGAAGTTTTTCCCTGGACCATAGCAGCAATTCTTYGGTGACTTCTGTTGTTTTTCCTTGGACTGTTTGGATTGGCYTTYGGTCTGAATCAGACCATTGGTGGGAGCTGGTCAGTTTGGACTGGTGGGGAAACTGTGGGGACAATCCCATCTTGGCCCAGACCCTGGGAGAAGCTGAACCAACAAAAGAAAGGGCTCTAAACTCACCAGGTTTKTCTGCTGCAAACAGGAGACCAGCCTTGAAGGTTCACCAGGTTCCCATCTGGTTTCTCCCYGGAGCTCCTCCGGGGACTTTCCTCCCCTCCCTGAGACAAAGGGCCATCCACCATCTTGTTCCTTCTTGCCATATGCTCAGTAGTTTTTCCCTTCCCTTGGCATTTTGGGTTTGTTTGTTCTGCTGGGGGCAGGGGGAGGAAGGTTCCCAAGGTTCAATATCTAAGTTAYTCATTTTCTCCTGTGCCCTGCAGGCACCTTGTTCAGTGCATACCTTATCAAACAAACAGGTTTTTCACTTTTATCCAGAAAATCAATTTCATATTGGTGGGAAGGGATTGCTGA
This sequence comes from Malurus melanocephalus, assembly GCF_030028575.1. NCBI lineage: Eukaryota > Metazoa > Chordata > Aves > Passeriformes > Maluridae > Malurus > Malurus melanocephalus. The sequence continues at coordinate 10,237 of NW_026623311.1, forward strand.
AACCCTTTCCTTTGGAGGAAACGCTCATTACAGAGCGATAATTATCTCAAAACCAGTGCATTCTGGCAGTTTCTGTGCTTCAAGGCCATCACAGATCATGCAGGACACTCTGGGCTCAAACAATGCTTAAGTATGGGAATATCCATGTAACTGAGTTGGAAATAAAACTMAGAGGGGTTTATCAGTGGGAGTGGGTATTCTCTCTCCCAGAACTCTGAAAGAACTACCTTATCAAAGTAGAGTAAAAGGAAGAATTTTCAATACATTGATTAAGTTTGGACATAGTTTCKTATGACTGGAGATTGTCATCTTATTTACTTTTCAAGAAAGAGAAGATGTGCGAAAGGATCTAGGAAACTAGGAGCTTTTTTCCTTCTAGAGCAGGACTGATGAGAAATCAAGTTTACTCAATTCTTGACCTGAGGAGCAAAGACATTCTARTCCTTTAAGTGGGTTTCAAAAGTAAGAAAAAAATGTATTCACTCACTCACACTTCCCATCTGCCTTTTCTTTACATGATTGGTCCCTCCACCGAAGTCAGTGGTTATTTCCACTAAGCACAAAAATTTTGAGTTAGATCTAATTAAGAACTTAGAAGCTGTCACAAGGTCTTGGAAGATTACCTGAAGTTCTGTTACACTTCCCACTTTTCCCCTTAATTTTCTGCAGTCACAGAAATAAAAGATAAACCAAACCCTGGTTGTTAGCTTTTCTCCTGCATGACAAATCTTGTCTAGTTTAAGACCTGAGTWACAACTACACAAGCTAACTGATAATGTAGCATGATATTTTCAAAATCCAGGGCCATTCTGAAAACTGCAAACAATTTCAAACAGAAATTAGGCCACAAAAACTGAAGGACAAATCAAAGAAAAATCACGGAAGTACAGAGTTTAACTGCTCCACTGTGGACCTACCATCTTACAACATGGGTTCATCCAGTAGGACCATCCCCCAATTGAAATTAAATGGCATGGAAAAGATGACAAGTCTCACTACTGAGCGGGTGCACAGAACTGCTGGGAAGAGGTTGCAGTCTTACTCTGGCTATAGTCTTCTCTTTTTGCCATTTTGCCATATTTTAASTGAAATAAAACAAACATTCAAGTGAGGTGACATTCTTTGTGGGAGAGTGGCTCAGGGAAACTCTTAAAAGGCAGCAGAAAGCACAAAAATGAACTGGAAATACAGAAAACACATTTCCCTTCTTGCAGTCCCTGCATGCCAAGAAGATGAAACCTGTGCTGCACTCAAACACACCGATGTAAAGGGCAGCTTAAAAATCAGCCAAGTGAAGTAGTTCCAGGAACTTCTTTTTATTAGAAGTCAAAATTCGTTTTGACATCTATTATTAAATAAACTTCCAAGTTACCAACCTCAGTCACTGGCAAATACTTTGCTTTCCTTACTTACTCTTCTAAGACCACTTAGACCCTGAGGCTCTAGAATATTTCTGAACTAGGCTCTTAAACTGTTCCGGTATGTGGTAATATTTRTGTATAGTCCTATCCAGTTTCAACGGAAATGCCCTTCACAAAGTCCATTCATTTCTGTTCTGTATAGGGTGGTGTTTGTGATAGCTGCAGGGAATAAAATAGCATTTTACATGCCCACAAAAGTTCATGTATCTTAAAGCAGCAGGTGCTTAGCAGCTTTGCTATTTGCAAACAACTCTTCAGATTAACTTCACGCAGATGTTAACAACAGTGTGTCTTCACACAAAGAGTATTAGGAGCCATTTGGACCAGCAGAAGCGGTTATKTGCAAGTCGCCTTTCTTCCCCTTTTTCAGCTGTTTGCCTCAGCAACAGCTGCTGTTCTCAGTGCTGCGGTGTCTGTGGACACCACGTCAAGTTATAATCATAGCTGACTGCTCCCATTAACATGTTGGAGTGGTTATTTTTCCTTCATTTACAAATGTGTCTCTAGTAAGAATTATCAAAACAGATAGAGTAAAATTTAACAAAAAGTAAGCCATAACTTTTAACCAGTAGCTTTGCACCATAGCGAACATGATGTGCTTTAAACCTCGCTCCTGGAGCTTCTTGAAATGGAGGAAAAATTCATTATTTGAGTAAGGTTCTATCAAGAACAGGAGATGCAGGCCCTGTGACCATGCACCAAAAGTTCTGTAGGGAATGAMACATTCCAGAAATTTCCTTTTAGGGAAAAAATTGTCTTCAGCCTCCAACCATGCTCTAAAAGGGGTGATAAGAATGGGTCAGGGTTTGTTCCTTGCTGGATAGTCCCAAGCTATCTGCAGAGAGGCCCAAGGGCATCCCACTGACTGTGGCAGAGAGGCTTCCTTCAGTGACAGTGTCTGATGCTGCTCACAGTGCTGGGTCTGGTAAATGCACTGTTGCAAAGGTTTGCAGGATTGTGGTACAGCCTCAAATTATATTGCATTTCTATCTTTATCTTATTCAACTGGCAGAAGGGTGAARTACACTTCCTTTTCTCACCTAAATTGCTCACTGGAAGAAAGAAATCACTGTTTATGTTGAGATAGCTGCCTGGTTGAAATTCATTGATCTCATCTCATTTAATTCCCTTGAAATTTCAGGAGAGCTGAGTGAARGCCTTTGGTTTTGAGAAGCTGGGCCTTGTTAAGAACATTTCTCCTAAGGRCTTCCTTCCCCTGGAGCATGGGACAAAACCAGTCTTGTTGGAGAAATAAAATGCTGTTCATATAAAACACAAGTGTTCTGGATGCCATACTGTCACTAATTTTTGGTGACCACATGCAGCTTGATGTGTCTTCAGGTCTGAACCCAGCTACTGAGAGACAGTAAGAATTTCTTTTTATGTCTTTATCGCAGATGTTACTATTTCCGGAGCTATTCTTGCTGAACAGCTCCGTGGGTTAACCTTCCATGTCACTGTTACTATATTTGTAGTACTGCAGCAGCAAAGAGCCCTAGTCAGAGGCTCCTATCTCTGGCGATATTGAGGGGCTTATGTGCCAGACCCTGTACAAACACCTGCGATATTCCTTTGAGTTTATCCACCTTTCAGCTGACACAGTGCAGTGCAGAAAGTGAGGGGAACAAAGTTCTTGTGCAGGGAACCAGATGTAGAACATCTGAACAATGCATTTCTTGTAGATAAAATGGTTGATTTTACTCAGAACCACAAGACCATAAACATCTATATAATGCATATAAATAAATTATATATGCATGTGTGTGATACGTAGTACCTATTTTGTTAGTCATTCCTATTAAAAGGTAAGTATCTATATGCAGCTGAGGCAACAGGTGGCTTAGAGAGAGGTCACRAAATCAGTTCCTTAATTTATTGAAAAGCTTTCTTTTCATGGCAGCAGATAAACAGGGATTCTTATAGGGAATACATTCTTCTCAAAATAAAAGAAAAAAAAGGAAGGATATCCCTGTTTTCTCCCYCTTTATAGTAATCCTAGTTTCACACCTAAAATGATTACAGCATTTTGTATTGTTTTTTCCATACATATGCACAGCCAAAGACAAGAGTTGTGAAGCTCAAAATATCATGTATCAACCTCTGGGAACAGGTGGACTGTGACTCAGGGGCRCAGAGCTCTTGTTAAGGTGTTTTTTGTGTAAAAGTAGCTTAGCATAACAGTTCTATTACCTACCCTATTTAAGCCACCTGTCTACAAGGGGTTATGCAGCCCTGAGAGCTGCAATTTACGGGATGGAACAGCTGACTTACAGGGCCTGTAATCTTTGTTAGTTAAAACACAAAACAAGAAAAATCAGGCCAGGTTCTTTTCTTGTTACCGAGTCTCAGCAGAATTATTTTTCTGTAGMGTTTTCAAGCTTTGCAGCCCCTTTTAAGACACTTCTGCCATTCATCACCTGTTCAGGATTTAAAACAATGTTTACACCTTCAGAGTTACCCAAGCAGAAATGTTTTACACAGCCATGGTCTTCTAAATCATTTGAGAACTGACGATGTTATTCCAAGTAATGTGCTCCAACAGGCAGAATCAACCATCTTTTACTTATATAAAAATATGGTTAAAAAGAAGACCAATAACTTTAGTAAGACAGTAAAGTTTTAATAGATGTAGCTTTTCCTTTTCTCTCCGTTTTGCATACTTCAGTTTTCTTTTTCCTTTCCCTTTTTCACTGAACTAGGCTGCATGCTTTGCCCAGGTTTACCTTARCATGTCTGAATGCTGTTTGGTCAAAGTTAAGAGAACACCATTGATATACAATAAAGACAAGTATTTTCAGACATTGTTGGAGTAAGAGAGTAAAAAGACTTTGTTTCAAAGGGAAAGTGGTATAACAGAGGCAGTGTCATCTGAAGATGCAACTGTTGTAGAGATGTCAGGATGGCCAGTTTTTTAATTGATTGTGTACCAAAAACCAGAACACTGCCCATTCTCTGAGAAAGAAACACTCGCAATTAAAGGATACAATTTTTTTCAACAAAAAGGTATAAGGGAATAGGGAAAGGGAATGGTARAGAAAGCAATAGAAGATTCACAGAAAAGAAGAGAAAAGGTTATCAGTGAGAAAAACTGAGCACTGTGGAAATGTCTACATCCTATCCAAAATACAGGCATTTAAATTGGTGTATCTATGCTGCCCTTACTTCTATCTGAATAAGGTCTCTGGGATTACAGTTGTGGCTGTGGCTGGAATGTGGTACTACCGTTTTGACCTTTAGCTTTAGTGAAGTGGCTCAGACGATGGCTGCTTGATAAGTGGGTCAAACTAGACACAGCATAGAAGAGATACTGGACAGATAATAGGAGGCTTTTGCCTGCAGAAGTAGGTCTTTTGCAGCTTGTTCACATCAATATGTATAGAGATGATGTAAAACAGAAACATGTTTTGATAGAGCAGGAGAGAGGCAGGGCTATTTTATAAGAAAATGTCTGGAGGTGATTATTTTGGACGAGAATAAAATGCCGAAAGTCTGCCCTGAGACTAGTGTAATTGCACTCAATCAGGCTAATGTAGGAATGATCATGATACTTCTCAGCGTGGAGAATTTAAGCTTTTAAACAATGTTTTTAGTGTATTATCTAATGACTAATAAATGTTTTTTAAAATGCTATTTCAGGGAAAAGAGCTTCCATTGGCTTCAATGGAAACAGGATTTAAATAAATTTCAACTCTTTTGAAGATTTACAGACTTCATCCTAAGTTGTTTTTATTTGTAAAGGGGGAAGGATTTCACTCATCACTTGAGTGAAATTCTGTATTAGGAACTAAATACTGTAATGTAATTCACTGCTAGTTTATAAATATCTCCTGCTCGTAAATAAACCCACTGGTAATATTTGTCCTAAATTACTATTGCATACAAATAATAACAAGTTAAGTACAGATCCACCTGCAACTGAAACATTCAAGACAATTATCCTTGAACAAGACTAGTGTCTAAACACTTACTTGATATATGGAAAACTACACCAATCTCTCATTATCACTGGTTGTTTTCTTGCTGCAAAGTTAACCGACAGAAACAGGAGCAGAGGCTTCACTTCTCCCAGATCACTCATGCAAGCCTTGTAGCTTTTTATGAGGCATTCTTGTGAGCTTATACTACAGCTGTTCGTTTATTTGCATCATCAAAAACAAGGGGAGGGTAGAAAGAGCCATGCTCCAGTAGAATGCTTCTTCAAGAGAAAAAAAAAAGGCACTTGCTGTTTATCAAAAAATACTGAGAAAGACAGAAGGTCTGTATCCGAGCTGTTACAGACAGAAAGTTGCAGCAAGCAAAAATGACAATTACTGCATAGGTAGTGTGCTACCCTGCACACTTAAAATATTTCATTGTAACAACAGTTTTTTCTTAAGACTCACTGACATCTGACAACGTTATATCCAGTAGCAAATTAAAACAAACCTCCATCAGGCTGGTAATTGCTATTGTTCCTACTGTCAAGATGGCTAAATTGAAATGCAGTGAATATAGTGAATGGCCACTCACCACAGGGTGGAGGAGCAGAAGGGCACTCTGCATTCAAGATAATGAACTACAGAATTACACTTTTGTGGAAATACTGTACAGTACATCCATCTGACTTCCATCTGACAAGCATATTTTCTCTGACATATGCACAATCAATCAATGAAAATTACTATTTCAGATCACGGTGAAAATAAATGGAACTTTTTACTCTCTGGGACAATCCTGCTCACAAACATACATAATTTAAATTTATACTTYTCTTCTATGAGCACAGTACCAACAAATATCCTCACCATACCCAACATGACTTGAAATGCCAATTTATACAGTCCAGTCTTTTTGTACCACCACTCCACATGAGCAGCAAAACAGGCTCAGATGCACCGAAGTCTAAAGGTGTCCTTAACTACACTACTTCTTGGCTTTCTTTTCACACAGTCCCACACATTTTGATAGGGCAACCTTAAGAAGTATGATACTGCCACACATCTTGGCAGAACCAAAGTGAGTAAGAGACAACTATGTTAGATCTAAAAATCCATAAGCATCTGTTTTTATCACAAACCTTTTATAAAGCAGATAGAGATAACTTATTGACTGCTTGGACATTATTTCAACCTTTTGCAACTGATTTGGTGTCTGTCTTCTAATTTATTAGGACATTTTTTYCTCTTTCCTCTTAAGTGTCTGCCTGTATGCCTGCTGCCAGAGCCAGGAACACTTCCCTGTATGCACTAGTGATCCGTTCCAAGGCTGGCTGCAGCTGCCCAGTGCAGCTTGAYGGAAGAGTACAGTGGGGCTGGAAATGCCATAGCTTTTGGGATATTGCATGGCCATAAATGTGCACTCCACAGTGTACAGCACCCATAGCTTAGGGGGCCAAGTGGCGACTAAAAAATCCTGTCTCCTTCTTTTTGGAAACCTAAGCGTAGGAAACCCTCAGATCTAGGCTGATGCTCCTGGGTTTTGTTGTAGTTCAAGCAACAAGAATATAGCTCGGAGAGAAGCAGTAGTTAATATTCTTCCTGACTCTTCACTCTTGTTAGAAATAACCAAATATGCTACTTTAGAGCTTTTTATAGAAATTTCATGCATTTTTGACTTCTGCAGATATGAAGGCTAAATTATCAGTGCAATATAAATCTGTACTTGTACTCCCCAAGACATTTCTCTCTTCCTCTCTCCCTTTGTAATAAAATACCATTTCTATACTAATGTCTACCTTTCATGAATGTTYCACTTTGTTAACACCTTGCCAAATTACTGCTTTTTCCTATTTTCCTTTTATGCATGTAAGGGGAAGCTGCTGTGTACAACGATTAACAACTGTGTCTGGAATATACCTACAGCTTTTATATATTTCTGTCTAGACCCTGATTCTGCAGCCCTTTATGCTTAACTTCACACAATGTGAATCTGTGACTTTCATTCTCACTTTAAAATGTGTAACAAAAATGAAATTATCACTTAAGCAACTCATATCTTTCTGGAATGTATTTGTTACTATTCTTCATAGAAATATTTAAATAACATTTAACCTATTTAAACAACCTGCTAACTTATTGGATTCTAATTTTCTTACACTCAGTTTAGTAAAACTTAAAAAAATATATACATCCATAAAAATGAGTTGCAATTTAATCTTTCAGACTCACATCACATAAAGGATAATTTAAATGAGGTACACTTCCAAGACAACTTCCAGATATGAGTGATTCCAAAGTGAAGTGAAATCGGTATTTCAGATGCAGTGATGGGCTCATGATGGAATGAGCACTGTTGGCAGGAAACTATGCTTAATATAAATGAACAAGCCACACCTAGATTTCACCAATTTCTTGGACAGCTGAAGACAGGGAAATATGAAGACATGAAGGCTAAGATACTGGTTTTAAGATCAGTCAAATATGATCTGCAACAGCTACACTTCTGATTAAGATTACCAGTACTCACCAGCACKGAGAGCTCCTCCTGTTTGATCAAACGGCTTAAACAAACCTTCATCTTATAGCACTATTTCCATGCTTGTGAAGTTGTATTAAAGGTGAAGATTATTCCTTTTCTGTATTAACGTAATGGATTTTGTCCCAGATTCTCAGGCTAATGCAGCTAATGGGGTACTACAATTCCTTTTCCTTATTTAATAATAATTTAAAAATCATTAGCTCTTCTCACATTCMCTGATCATAATACAATGGGATGTAGCAACTGTGAAGTTTTGTACTAAGTAAAGGAATCATGTTTAATATTTTAATTTTTTGTACAGAGACCTAAAAACTAGCAAATAATTACAGTCTTCTAGTTTTTCATGTTCAAATATTTTTGTATTGCTTCAGACAAAGAAGTACACACAGATAGTGGTTTTCTCTTGTGTTTGAACTTGAATTTGAATAYTTGTATAGTGCCTTGTACAATATCTAATGAAGGGTATGAAAAGAAAGCTGCCGTCTCTTGCTGAGCACAAGTAACCTACATTCTCTTGTATGGTTATAACCTCCATACAGATAGAAAGCAATCTTGTCCAAGTATCACAGAATCACAGGAAGGATTGCATTGTAAGGGACCTTAAAGATCATCCAGTTCCAACTCCCTGCCATGGGCAGGGACACCTTTCACAGACCAGGTAGATCAGAGTCCTACCCAACCTGACCTTGAACACTTCAAGGGATGAGGCATCCACAGCTTCCCTGGGCAACCTATTCCCGAGTCTCATCACCCTCATAAAAAAGAATTTCTTCCTTATATTCAGTCTTTATAATTAAAACTATTGCCCCCTGTCCTGTCATTTCAAGCCTTCGTAATGTCTTTCTCAGTCTTTCTCACAAACCCACTTTATATATTGAAAGGTCACAAAAAGATCTTTATGAAGACTTCTTCAGGCTGAAAAMTCCCAACTCTCTTGGCCTGTCTTCACAGGAAAGGTGTTAGACCTCTTCTTACATGTTAAACTACATTTCATAGAATCACAGAATGATTTGAATTGGAAGGGCTATTAATTTGGAAGTTCTACTTCACTTACCTATGTTCCCGAGTTCTTAAAATTGTTTGGTTTGAGAACTAAACGGTGGCCTGTACCAGTCCTCTGAATAGTCATTCAATTAAAAATAATGGTATCTGTGTACACAGAAGAAATTCTAAATTTGGTGTGAAAGACTGAGTGTGCAAGTACAGGGTAGGTTTAGGAGATGATATCAATAAAGAGCTGACTGATTACATTTYAGATATACTTCAGCAGTTCTAATCTGATAACAAACATGAGCAGAATAATATAGAACACTGCATGCATGTAGACAGTGGACATAAACTCTTACATTTATACCCAAAAGAAAAYTAATTTTTCATGTTTATACCTCTCTTGCTATCATATTTCTATGCATCACAGATGTAACACACAGAAGCAGCTTATATAAGGAGCATAGATAAATTGGCATGCAGCTATATTTACTCCCTCTGTGTTTCAGAAGTTATTTCTGTATGTTTAATATAACAGTTTTATAAAGCTAGGCATCTACAAAATCATAAATTGTTAYGTATTCCTTATTTTTCTCTTTCCTGTTATTGAATCTCTCTTCCCATCATTATTCTCCTTTCCATGCCATATTCCCTCAGTTTTCCTTTAGTCTGACATGTCCTTCAATTTTTTCCATTTTGTTTTGTTCCTACCTTCTAAAGAAATGTGTCTACCGCTCCTCACCATCTGCAGCTGAGGGTTATGGCTATAACCATCCCAAATACTTCTTCCCTCTTCCTGCAAATCTGTACCACAGTGAACATCTGTACCACCTGAACATCTCCACCCATATTWCAAATTTTTATTGGCTTGGTTGGGAAGTCCATGGACCATAACTTTTGTTCCTGGCCTAGATATTTWTTTTTTTCTGAGCTAATGACCTGCATTAAAAGACAAACTGGTTACTGGCATTTTACAGTTCTTCTTGAAGAAAGGAAGAGTACTTACAGTTTTACTCCAGGTGAGACCTGTGGTGTGATGCTCTTTGATATAAGCTTGAAGCTCAGACCAGATGYTCAGATATGACTTCACCCAATCAACATGGCGTGTGTCACTGTAAAAACAGAGACAATATTTACGTGTGAATATACTTAAAACCAGAAAGCATTGCTACTCTTGCTTATTGCAGGTAAAACCCATATTTGAGGCTTTGTCTGCCTCAAAGCTATCAACAAATTAGTTAGGCAGGCAGCCAACCAGTCCAGTGCTGCAAAGACTGAAGCCTACTACACTGGAAACCTTCTATATCCTTCTAGGGGACAAATAAGGCAATGCCTCTAACAGAGAGTGATTCCTGCTAGAAGTGAGTGTCACCATTCTGCTCAGGCTCAAAGTCAGCTGAAGAAGCACTAAAAGGATACTGAGCTGTGCAGCAGGTACTCAGACTCAGTTTCAGTGTGCTAAACTTCAGAAAATTAAATATCSGGGGGTTCTGTAAGATACTCTGGCTGCCATGTTCAAATATGGTCAGGGCAGTACTGGATTGTGTTACAGTAATGAGACTAAAATGTTTATACATCAAGAATTTTCAAAGCACAAGTGACAAGTTGGCTCCAAACTCATTTTTGTTAGTCTTCCAATGGGACTAAAAATGAAACCAGGAAATATGGAGAGAAACTGCTTTTAAGATGAAGTCCTCAGTCAAAACAAACTATTATTGAATAGAGATGGCTACAGACTGGATGCTTACACAGACTTGTGTCAACCTTCTATTTATTTCCTTTGGAGTCTGATCCTTAATGATGCAGAAGATTTGGGTCAACAGCTTTAATCCAAAGCCTACTGAAGTCAAGGGAGAGCCTTCCATACTTTGGAAGACACTGTGGTCAAATTCAGTGAAAAATAGGAAAATACTTCCTCATTAAAGGAAGAACTAAATACTTAAGTAACGTACTCTATTTCTACCATTACATGAGATATTTTTTTCTCCAGTRTAAGTACTGATGCTATATTGTAAAAAACATCAGTTACCCCATATCAGTTACTACCTGCAATAGGTAAACTAAAGCTTTAGGAATAATATATAATATATATATATATATAAAATAACATGCATACAGATACATACATAATATATATTTATACATATACAAGGAATATAAATACATGCAAAAAGGTTTTAATATTTAAAGTTTTTCTCACTAAAGAGGAAACATTCAATAGCAAATACTGTTCACTGGGATACAAAAATCAAGAGCCAAAGTCTGGCATTCAAAAGTACCAAATCAACAGATTTATGCACAATTTTTCAAAAAGGGCATCAGAATGATCTGTATTTTTTCTCRTCCTCCATCAGTTCTCAGATATTATTCATAGAACTTCTTTTGTGAATTCCTTATGCTCTTTAAGAACAGTATAGTGGCACAGAGAAAAATCAAATTAGGAGCTATGGAATTTGAGGTTGTATGTATCTACCACCTAAATACATATATTCAAGCGAAGAGCAAGAACAGCAACAGTATGAGAGGAGGATGCACAGCAGCCAGCTAGACACATATTGCTATACAAATAGGCATTTACATGTAAGCTCATAATGCTGGAATGCCAGAAAAATGAAATTAATCTCGAAATGTGCAGAGAGTGAAAACCAGCACTGCTAATGCTGCTGCCATTCTCACTGCAGCATGCTGCAAGTCAGAGATAAGGAGAGGAAACTATACTGCTGCAAGGAGGTGCAGTGCACCAAGTGYTTTTTAGTTCACAAAATGTTTTCTGTGCTAACACTGTGAACCCTACTGGTATGATTAATGATCTGTTCTCTGGCTAGTGAATACTGGAGCTTAGCAACATACCTGTTCTTGTAGTCCTTTAATACCCTGTTAGTATAAAAGGTAGCAGCATCATTCATCTCCTTGACATAAGGGCCTGGTTTAGGAGACTAGGACCATCACCCCATGGTAGCAGGAAACAACAGAAGGAGAAAGGAAGTAAAACATTAGTCAGACACCTTCCCTGATATATTATTACCCTCTTGGGTGTAGTAGACTGAAGAACTCTACAGATGAGACTGCAGAACTCTGCAAGATTTGGAGCTATCCTGGGCTGCACCATCCAGAAGCCTTTTAACAGCCCTCCCAACCATCCCATGTGTCACTCACCACTGTTATCCACCCAAGGGCGGGGATGCTCTCACTGACAGCTGAGAGGTGGTTGAACATTTTACTTCCTCTGTTCCTTTCTCTGAAGTTCTGGATTTCCTGAATCTTCTCTGATATTGGTTTGAGAAGCATTGCCACCTCATTCTGAAAAAAAGGGAAATGAATGGAGAGGGAAGGGGCAGGGGAAGGGAGGGGAAAGAAGAAAAGAGAGAAGA
>NW_026623311.1:23112-95158 GCF_030028575.1 Malurus melanocephalus
AAGGAAAGGAAAGGAAAGGAAAGGAAAGGAAAGGAAAGGAAAGGAAAGGAAAGGAAAGGAAAGGAAAGGAAAGGAAAGGAAAGGAAAGGAAAGGAGAAAAAGACCTTTAACGTTTGCCATTAACAATGGGTGGTCCAAAAACACCGTATGGTTTAATATTGTCCTCCTTGCCTACTGACTTAAAATCCAGAAAGAAAGGTCGCCATAAATTTCTACATTACAGTAACAATTATATTTCCCTCCTACGGTGGCAGTATATTAATAATGTAGAGGTTGTAGCAATGTGTATTAATAAAGTGTTGTAGCAAAAATTGTTCTCAGCACTGGCAGCATTTTCACACGCTGCCCAGATACAGGCCTGTATCAATCCCATAGCTCAGAGTTAGCAAAATGTTTGTGTTTTTCATCTGATATCCCTAGAACGTCTTCAGATGCTTGAGTTTTTCACGTTATTAAACAAGTTGCTCTKCCTTTAAGAAACACAAGCTACTTGTTAGTGGTCTGTTATATCTGACAACAAGACTGAGAAAGTAATACACTGAAGGCAATATCAATTTTACCTTTCCTTATTGGTACGTGTTAATGCTTTGGCTGCAAGTAATGTGGGAGGATTTAATGGGAAACATACTGTCTGCGAGCCACGGTTTGGGGAAGTTCTCAGGTGTTAATCAGAAACAAATGATATCCATGGGAATGATTGCTGAGTGGAAGGAATACTGTCTGGAGTGAAAAGCAAAATTAATGCAGAAGCTATCCAAGCTCTTTCCTGTGCAAAGTGAATGCTAATCACAATGGTTCAGTACCTCAGAATAACTAAGTTAGAGCACTAATTCACTGGGAAAAATTCTTCCACTCAGAAAACAGCAGATTGAGGGACATGGAGTCATCAGTTCACAAGCGAAACAACTGTTGCACCTCGCAAACCCTGTAATATTGCAAAAGCATGCTCCAAGAACCCATACAATGTCCCACCAAAGACACTGCACCATTCTGATTCTCCCTGGCACTTGACTTCGAAATCACTGAGGATGCACCTTTCCAGGACTACTTGTTATGTGCTTGCTGGAGACAACAAATCCTAATGGTTTTAGGACTAATGCTGCCATGACTCACTCAAGATGTTGGGCACATGTGTCCTGCTTGATGTCTGTCATCTGTAAGGTCTTTCTTTTCACCCTTCCACAAGACCTCAGCATTACAGAATTTTATGTCACCTTAAAATAAGCATGTGTCCTATGCATCAACACATGTCAAAAGACACTTCAAAAACATGACAAAAAAGAGGTTCTGCATTTTCAAAAGAACTTTGATCCACCCATGGAGCCTTAGCATTTTAGTGGAAGTGTAATTTTGAGTGTGCACCTGAAATATGTGGGGATATTTGATCTTTTCCTATGACAAAATGGGTTGGGAGAAAGCAGTATTACTGGGAAAATTACAGATTTTTTTGTTGATAACTTAATGTCCAGCATAAGTCATTAAGTCTGAAAAAAAACCTGAAACCTCCATCATTTGTAGTTCTTAAAATATTATTTTGTTGCCATAACATGAAAAAGCCTGCAGAAATTCTCCTTTCTAATTTTTGCTTGTTTGCAACATGCTGCAACTATTTGGTTCTTTCTTATTTTTCAGGGAGATATTTCAAGTATGACAGAACTTAACAAAACTGAAATTTAACAAAGTGCCTGTTCTGCTTTGGTATTATGCCGGTTTTCCTCCCATAAAGTCTGAGGRATAGTTACAGTCCTTAGCTTACTGTGAATCTTCATGGCCCAGTTCCAGCCAAAGAGAATATCAGGGCTAAAAATACAGCTCCACAGATGCCTGGTGTATCTAGACAGCACTGGGAGGCAGCACATTTCTGTGGATGGGGTACAGAAGGGAGAGTCCTTAAACAGGGGTTCTCTTGGCAGCTCTCCCACCAAATTGTCATCAGGTTCAGAAAAGATCTGTTAGCTTTCTGTGCTTTGATTTCCTAGATATGAAATGAAGTTATCATAGTTGTTTTATTTTTTTGTAGAATACTTTGATATCGATAGATAAGAAGGCAAAATTAGGGTCAATATTTTTCTGAATGCCCCAAAGTGACCCAGACTTCCTACTATTCCTCCTAGAAAAGCTCCCACACACTTTTCTGAGGATTTTCTATCAGTGGTACAGAGATAGTTTGTGTCTGTCAGAACACAGGACTTAATCTACCCAATGAATAAGTAATTGTGAGAAATGTTTATAAAAATGCAGTGGATTTATTAAATTTTACAGAACCTGTGCCAGTTTTAAAGGTGAAATAAGTATTGCTACAGAAAGTTGCTCAAAGTAATCACTGCCTTGGCACTGGAGTCACACCAGAGTGGGCTTGAGGCTTYGCTCAGCTCTGTCCCATGTGAGATGTCCTGGCAGAGCAGGGCAGTCTGTCTGCCTTCCCTTCACTGCACTCATCCTGTTCTGCARTGGCTACACAAAATGTGTGTGTTTGTGGAAGCTTCTTGCCATCCAGGTTTCTGTGTAAGGGCTGGACACAGGAACACCGGCCTGCAAGGAATCACTTAATTGAGTTCTGTCTCAGTTCTAAATTTTTAGTTAGTGATTAAATGACAGATGAATTAGTGTATGGCATATGGGTATAGAAAGGCTCCTTAAGTCTTGTTTGGCTTTGCAATGCAGAAACAGTTGTGCTGAGGGTTCTAGAAGAATAATCTCTTTATTGCAATGAATATTAGAACAGCTGGCTTAACAACATTGTTGTCTATATTGTATCTCTAAGAAAACCAAATTCCAGATGAATCAGAACTGTTGGAAAAATCTTCAGCATGCCTTTGGCATGTGCTAGATAAAATTTCTTGTCATTTAAGACGCAGCACAGTTGTTTAACAGAAATGTAAGAGTCTCTGTATAAACACCATTCCTRTTATAATATCAGCTTTGCTGAAATATTTAAAAATGCAACATGGGCACAACTGACAAATATCAGAAATAATTCCCAGTATCTTTTTCTCCCTTTTTAATAATGATTAAAACCAGATAGTATTTTTAAAYACAACTAACTAAACAACCAGCCAACTTACAAGGTTTTATAATTCTTATTAGAAAATTAAAAGTAGTGTAAGACTATTGCCATGATTAGCTGAAACACTCCAAAAAGGTTCCAGTATGCAACAAAAACAGCCTAAGGCTTTGGCTTCAGAGACTCAAGAGTCTCAGCCCAGTCTCATAAAATGGCCTGGAATACCAGTATTCCAATATATCACACTGCACAGACTTTTTTTTTTCTTCACATATTTGCATTACCCACACAAGAAATTCCCCAGATGACAGGCTTAATAGGACTGGGACACTCAATTCAGAAGAATGGCCAAARTTTTGGGGTTTGTTTGTTCGAAATCTGTGTGTAAAGTCAAGTCACACTAACTGAATGGCTTGCTTAAATTTGCTTGAGCCAGTGATTACCTGAAAATTTGACAAAATGAGAATTTTCTTGGGACCACTGCTGTCCAGAAACCTGCCAGTATGAATCACCAAGGCACAAAACACAGCAAGTAAATAAAAATATTGTTCTTTTGAGATCTTATGTATTTTTAAGCTAATCTTACATGGTTTTGAGGGGTGAGATTGTTTACTGAAGTATTTGTACATTGATGGGTGGCAACACAATTCAGACTCACAGTGTTTAAATCAGCCTGACCTGTTATGAAAAAAACATGTCAAGAGAACACATACCCTTTTAAGTTATGCAAAATGAAGCAATTGCAACCTTTGGAGTAGGAGCAGTAAAATAAAACTGAGAAAATTTGGGATCAGCAGCCCCTTCATTTTACACAGCTGCAATCCAAACACCATGACTACAACCTTTATTCCATGGTGTACAGTTCTGTTATTTTCTCCTTCAYACTCACATAAAATCTCCATCATACTTACTTTGTGTTTTTAAGGGGCAAGTTTGAAACATGGAGTTGATCTGAATCAGGTATCTTTGTATGTGTTGGCAAGTAATGCAGCCTATTGGAATGGTTCTGCAGAGCAACACAGCTGGTGCTGGGGCCTCGATACATACAGTACACATGTTGGGGRGGCTATTTTGGACTAGCTGTAAATTGTGGCTTAGGTGTTGTMTGGGAGTGTATCTTCCCCTCAAATTCATCAGAAAGACACCCAGTTTGTACACCTTGAGGCTGCTCTATAATGTGAAACATGGCATAGTAAACAGGGCTGATTTGAAGCAGAAATACAGTCCCACTGTGAGCTAAAATACCAGTGTAGGCAGAGCCATTATCTCTGCAAACAACCCAGTACAGTCCCATCCCACATTTCATCCTTTCAAGGCATGGAAGATGTCATGGATAACCACCGCCACACTCAGTTCAATTTCACAGGCAAGCATCTGCTCTCAACTAAGACTTGATTCCCTCTGCTGTAAAGGAAGAAAGAGATGTCCCCGAGGAGTTCTTTCCACGTATTGATATTATAAGACTGTGTGTTAGAAGACATTAACAGATGTGAAGAAATGGACTCTAGAGGTGCTGGCCCTCACTGTAAAGAGAGCCTAGAGAGACACCTTACACACCATTCCTACCTTKACAGCTGAGGAGCAGAAGCCCATCCTGTATCTACAGGACTAGGATCACCAATGAGATGCATATCTTTTATGAGTGGTTGTGATTCTAGAACTGAAACAGTTTTTTATTAACTGTGATTTCCCATATTTTGTATTTTCAAAATCTGTAAAAACACTTCAAAGTTTAAGTTTGTCCCTTTTTTGTATATATGCAGTTTAAGAAAGGTCTTTTTTCTGTAACTGTTTATTCATAGTCTGGATGGAATCAGTGTTCAGATTAGATGGAGAAATAACCTCTTTATTTAAGTATACATAAAATATAAGTTTTTTACCCTTTAAAACCCCTTAATTCAATGTTTTCCCTGCAAGTATTTTCTGACTGGCAGTAGAGACCATTAGTGAGATTTTTCCCTGAGATCACCACATATATGTCCCTCTGTAGTATTCTGATATTTTCAGAGTACAAAGCTCTCCTCCTACCTAACTAGAGAAAGACATTAATTTATTATGGCCTAGTTTTCTTAGATGGCAAATCTTCAACACAATGGYGTACCAAGTATTTGATCTATTGGTCAACAGTACAGATTTTGTCACTTCAACTCACTGCTGTGCAGCAGCAGGACTATGACACAGAGAGACAAATCTGCAGAACTGTCTGGTCAGCTTGATCAGCACAGAAGCTTAGACACATTTGTGTGCTTCCAAAATGACTTAATTGGTATTTGGCTTTTATTCCTCTTAGCACAAAAAAATCACAATCTAACAGCCAGTATCAGCTATAGCAATTTTGTCTTTTGTGGGAAAAAAATAGGGAACACCAAACCATAACCCCACATGAAAAATTACTACTTTAGTCATTTGTGGGCTTATTTTTAAATGTAAACTCTGAGGCAGGGCAAATGGAGAGGAATGCGAAAGACAAATAGCTTCTAACCAGTGGAGAAGTCCAGGGCCTGATACAGACWGTATGCATCATTTTACAGCACTGCAGAATCACACCTAATGCCTTTGGCTGGTTTTTAATATTGTGTGTGTTGTGCTCCTGTCCACTACAGCTTTTTGTGGGCAGTGTTTTCAATAAGGAAGCGTTCTCCTGCTTTAGGCACACAGGCAACGTCCCAAAAATAATCAACAAGATGAATTACACTAATGAATTGCTTCAACTTTTTGATTTACTACTCCTCAATCTTGCTGCTGTGATCATAGTCCATGGTGGGGTCCAAGGCATTACAGGTAGCAAGGCTCTGTCAGGGGACAGTGTTCTGTTAAGCCACCATTGTTTTGTTCATAACATCTGAGTTCTCGTGAATCTTTGCTAAGGGCAACTACCTTCCATAGGGCATGTCCCAGGAAAGGGATGTTAGATGTTGCAGGTTCCCATCCTTGGACAYGCATGTGGTTAACCTAATGTCTCCCAAGAGACAAACTCTAAGTCTGCCAGGTTCATTAGGAATTCCGGGAACTGGCACAACTTTTGGATTTCACAAATCATTGGTTGTGGTCTGATTTAGACCAAAGTAAAATTTGGGGGGAAAAAAAGTAACTAACCTGCAAATCAAAAAGCCCTGCTTTTTAGTTACCTGTACCCCCAGAGCTTTTCTTTTTAGAAGGTTATGTGCAGTCCAGAAATGCTGGGAAAGAACTGTGTAACACAGAGAAAGGAGAGTACTAGTGTGGATTTGTGTTTAGCAGAAACAAAGAATATGGTACTTAATGRGAAAGGGAGCATCCTATCAGCTTAGCTCAGCAGGGTATCACATGGCATAGTTTGAATATGAACATTGCTGCAGGGACTGAAAACTAGCCTGGTGATTTGAGGACATTGTGATAGAAACAGCAGAATTCCAGTACAGGTTTGCAGACTCCCAGAATTGCTTAGCAGGTACATCAAATGAGGATCCAGAGTACACAAGAACACTGGAGTTCCAAAGTGCAAGGGACCTTTGGCTACTGGAACCTGATTCTTGCATCGGATGTGAACTGCTGGCAAGTCTGTACCTGGGGATGTTGGTGTGAGCCAATCTAGAGCTGCAGCTGATGTGAATCTGTCTCCATTCTGTACAAGTTAGGTGATGTCGCACTGATCATGGCCCTTCTGTATTCCCTGGATCCCTAAGTGCCTCTGGGCCTTCTTATTGCTGAGTGCACTGAGTGAACTGAATCTCAAATGCATCCACCTTTTACTGACCTGGGAATTTTGGCCAACACAAGTGAAGAAAGTGAAATGCTACAAGAATATCTACAGATATCAACTACAAGAAAGACACTGAGGGGCTGGAGTGCGTCCAGAGAAGGGCAGTGAAGTTTGTGAAGGATCTAGAGAGTAAGTCCTTTGAGACATTAGGGAGCTGGGAGTGTTTCACATGGAGAAAAGGAGGCTCAGAGGGACCTCATCACTCTACCACTACCTCAAAGGAGGTTGTGGAGAGGAGGGGGTCAGTTTCCACACTGAGGTAACAGGATAAAAAAATGGCCTCAAGTTGCAATGGAGRAGGTTTAGATTGGAGCTTAGGAAAAATTTCTTCACTAAAGGGTTGTCAAGTACTGGAACAATCTGCCCAGGGAARTAGTTGAGCCACCATTCCTGAAGGTATTTCAAACACCTTAGGTGCTTAGAGACATGGTTTGGTGTTGGAGTTGGCAGCGCTGGGTTTATGATTGAAGTGGATGACCTTAAAGATCTTTTCCAACCTAAATGAATCTATGAACTGAAAATATAATGAGTTTGAGGCTGATAAAATGCAAATGAGKGATTCTGAGGCAGAATTATGAGATAACAGGTGTCAGGGGCTATCTGGTCCTGAAACTGAGTAAGAGTTTCCAACAATATCCAAAAATGAGCCTGGGAACTCTATAGTGCAGGGGGTTAATGACGGAAACTGTTGGTCCATCCCTGTGGCTGTGACCACACGTCACAGGCAGTTGTAGGCTTGCTGATAACAGAAATATGCCAACAGTTTGGCAAGATTTCAGAGAACAGGACCGGTGGAAGGGGTTCCTTTCAGCGCTCAGGACTCTCAGGCTCTGCCCATGTGACTCTTGGCACCTTCTGTTAGTTTGGGGCCTGAGTACCTTAAAAGGATTGAACCAAATTCTTCCTTAAGCTATTTCTAGATACAAAGGAGCAGGTCTGCAGCAGTCAACCAACTGAGAGAATGGCAGCAAAACTCAGCTCAAACTCTTTTGCATAATAAAGTAATAAATTAACATGGTGAGAAGTATCCTACTGTTTGTATTTTTGAAAAACAGTAAGGATGATCCCAGTAAGCATGAGGAGAGGTAAGGGGAAATGGAATGACATAAGCAAGTCAAGGTAATTAGAAAACAAATCCTGCTAGGATGCAGAATAATAGGTCCCAGGAGTCCTGTTATTGAAGTACATAGAAAAAAATGAGCAATCCCACAYTGACAGAGAGTAGGGAACTGTAAATCTTCATCTTTTCATTTTTACATAAAAATTCTGARAATGAGTCTTTTATTCAAAGATTTTGCCACAACTATTCTAACCCTACAATAGATTTTTTTTTTTGCTTGGCTATAAACCATAAAAACTCAAGGATTTGTTCTCATGGCTCTAAGTGCAAATTCAAATACAGTTTCTTGGGTTTCTCTGAGGTGGTACTGGGTATCTCTTTCCTACCAAAAAAAAGGGAAAGCTGTCTTTTAACTCTCACTTTTTTCCACCCCTCTCCTCCCAGCTGTGCATAGGATCTGGATATTTAAGCTAGGTATTTAATTGGAATGTTTGTCTGCACAATGTTAGTAATTAAGTCCAAGAGCTTTGGCAGTCATGTGAACTCAGCATTCTTTTCTAATGAGAATTATGTAATCATTTATAATCTGAACTGCATCTGCCAATTAAATCTGTTGGTAGTACTTCTTACCACGAATACGCTCATTCTGCATATGCTAATATTGATTCACAAAAATATTAATCTCATTAAGTTTTTCCCAGTATAGGAACAATGGATCCCTCATGGCCTCAAAGCAGCTCTTAAAATTGTTTTGAACTTTTTCTGTGAAATATAAAAACTCATCAAGGTAAGACAGTATATGAGTCACCATTTACAATGARTTTAGTGCAGTGACTGAGCAGCGATCAGTATTCATGATCACAAATTTTAAAAGGTTGTCAATAGATAAATTTTCTCAGGAACACTAACAAGTTTTCAAATTATTATATAATGAAAAAAACCTGTGTTTCAGTCAGGACTGTATTTGGCTTAGACTATGGGAAATAGAAAATTCAAATCCAAACTATTTCAGAATGTTTTGTGAAGGTTTATATTAAAACCTGTCTTTTGAATTGCCCATGCAACATGCAAACATATGGTCTCAAAATACCTTTTTAAACAACTTCTCACAGATCACAGCAATATTCTAATTTATCTTCCCTTTTCTATCTTCTCTGTATTATCCATATTCCCTTATACCTTTTACATTAGTAAACAATTTATAACAGGCTTTTTTGGTTTAATGTTTGAAGTTGGGCATCAGATAGTAATTTCTAGTAAGTGTATGAACTGAAAAATCTCATCTTGCTGAATGACCCTGTTTCTAGCAGCCATTAGCAGGGACATACACAAACAGGAATATCAACTGCTGGTTTTGTCATGTGATCTCTTCCACTGCACACACAAATATAGAACATGACCATAAAAAGTAACAGAACATGCTCCCTGCAAAGTAATTTATTGCAGTTGATGCTAGATTGGTATGCCAGCTGGAATTACCTTCCTGGCTCCTACTATTTTCACATACACAGATAATAAAGGCTGTTCACTKCAGCAGCTTCCAAGTTAAAAAAAGATAACATTATTAACAAGAAGCAAAAATCCACAAAAGCAACTTTTAGCAATCATGACTGTTTGAAAATATTTGCTAATGACTAGCAYGAGTTAAAGAACTAAATGAATTCCAGGGCTTCACCATTTTCATAGAGAGGAAAAAATACCATGTTTTGTACGATATACATTTCTCTTTGCTGAGCATAAAAATATTCAAGGATTATTATACATATAGGAGCTTTCTTTTTGTTTGAATTCCTTATTCATTAGTTTGTAATGCAAGAGCAAAGCTAATTTATTTTTCCAGTGCATTTTCCCCTCCCTCTTTTTTTTTAAAGGCACCATGTATGACATCCCAACATGACAGGAACTCAGTAAATCCCCTCAGTCTCCACACCACTGTCTCTGAATGTCTACAAAGCTACTATGCCATAATCGCAACTTGCTGGCTCATTCACAGCTTTACATTATAAAGCAAACAGTCTAGACAGCTGAATGACAGAATTACTCTCTTTTCTCTTGCATTTATAGATATGCTGTCATCTCCATTTGCTTTTCTCTACTCTGTGCATTCTGATACACTAATGATCAGCTTTCCTGTTTGGATTCCACACTGACTCCATGGCTCTAGGCTATAAATTCAACCAGAGCCAAGATGACATCACATCAGTAGGGTCCTGGGGGAGCAGGGGAGAGGACCTCTACTTCTTTCCTTCTCCTAGGTTAGCTGGTGATAACCAGCTTTTTCAAAATAGTTAACCAACGTGGCTTTACAATAGACATTTTTTTCCTCATTGAGATGGAGATATAGAAAGCCTAATGACTGGAACCATCACTTTCTGCAGTGGTAAAAAATATGCAATTTGTTCAGAACAGGCAACCTTCAATTACTTTGCCATCTGTCCATAATATAATTGAATGTATCTGTGCAAAAAAATATGCAAAAAAGAGAAAAAAGAATGAACAACAATACGTGTTTTCAATGTCTATAAAAACGTGTAGCTAACAGTCTTTAAAAAAAAACTTAAGTAATTGGACTGGGTTTATTCTCACTAATACAGAAACTAGTCTGTAATATTCCTGGTATTTTAACTTTGGAGTGATGTGTACAGACATATCATGGGGCATTTCCTCTGTGCTAAAAGACAGTTCAATGATAAAAGTGTACTTTCTTGCCTTCAACAGTTGCAGAAATCTATGCAAGGCTGATAATGTGCAACTAAGACATATGGATATGGATGGCCAGCTCTGGTGATGTTTATGAAAAGGTTTTTATTATTTGTTGGTTTTCTTAATGATTCTGTAACTATTATTCCGGATTGCTTGAGAATCTCCTTTTACCTCTCCTCTTTTTTTTTTCAGTGTGTTTTGTTGCTATTTTTAAATGAAAATTTCTAAACATTACAATTGAAAAAATCTCAAACTTGACTTTTGACTTGAGGTCAGAAAGTTGTAAGAATAAGAGAATAAGAGTAGGGAGAAGCCATTGCCATTCTCATGGGGAAAGCAGAGAAAATCCTCATGGCAGCACATCAGTACAGGAGGCCACACCAGGACCCACAGCTTTTTCTCGTACCAAAGCGGGGACAATCCCAACACTTCAGAACATTACATTACATTATGGGCCATTGGCAAATGTTCACGGGGGAATATTTTACCTATGAACACGTAGAATTTTGTGGGCCACTGGATGTGATTGTATTCACAGCCAATATAACTGACTGCTCGAGGCCTGTACCAATGGGAATTYTGCCTGTTCTCTGCAAGCCATGACCCACTTTTACTCCCTGAGATCAAGGACAGCTGGAAAAACAACTGATCCCTTCGAGATGGGTACTCTAAAGTCTTGCCTGGAACATCTACGCTTTTTTTTTCTTTTCCTTGAATATCCTTGCTGTTTAAACATACTGATTAGAAATACTTCTGATTTGTGTCTCTAAGAAAAATAGTGACAGCAAAACCTCAATAAATGATACCATGTGCAGAGAGTTCTGATTTGCAGAAACTGAGTTTACTGCACTTTGGAGCAGGAAGCTAGTGGAAAAAGGCCATGGAAAGACTGTGSAAGGAAAGACTTCATAATCTACATACTCCAAGAAGGAAGGTTCAAGGGTGGCCTCACAGAAGAGCTACATGATTGCTGTTCTCAGGAATGATACAGTGCTATTGGCCCTGAGCCTTCCAGAAACTACAAATGAGAATTCATAACACAGCTTCACTGAGCTTTCTAGTGAGGGGAGGATTTAAATAGTTACCACTAAAAATAAGTACATAAATCAGTTTGATAAAAGTTGTTTATTTAATTTTCTTCACAAAATGCTTTCCCATTCTTTAGAATTGGTCTAACCCAGACCTCAGTTTGGGGAATACTGAGAGTATGGGCCAATACTGGGGTTTCTCTCACTAGTTTATACACTGACTTCTGTGTCTATCATGTAGCATCCCTGTGGGGCTGGCAAATAGCCATTTTATTCCATGGCATTACCAGCTTCCAGAGAAAGACTGATCCCACTTACAGCTGTACAACRGAAACCTCCTTTGCTTTATTTAATGATCTTATATGTATTAGTACAGAAAAAGTTCTTAACCCTGGCCCATGTCTTTCTGATTATTACAGCACCATGCTTCTCAAAGTGAAAGCAAGCCTCTGAGTGCACTGTATAAACAAAGGAACAAACAAAAGCAAATGCAGAATCAATAACATATGGGAACACAGGCTTTTTATACACTGCCTTTCAAAACTCCATGTCATTTTCCTTACCTCTTGMGGCTCTTGACACTGAGATGCTAACACCAAGAAAGATCTCTGCGCTTGGAAAGCAGCACGTACCATCTCTGCCTGTAACAAAAGGAGGAATATAAATTAAACCTTAGCCTGTAACCTCCAATGCCTCTTTGTGGCAGCTGAAAGTCAAGTGCGACACCTCAAATCTTCCTTGATGCTTCTGATCTAAATCACAGTAACACTGACTGAAAGAAATGCATTAAAGTACTAGCTTAGCTATAATTTTTTTTTTACACCTAAGGTTAAATTCCCTATCTTCTTCAAATAGGAAGTAAAATGAGTTGATAAGAAGRCTTTTAGTTATAATTCCAACACTTAGTCATAGGAAGACCTAATTTAAACACGTCTAGGTATTTTAATGGCGATSCTTATACCCAAGTGCATGGCAAAAACTTATTACCAATGAGAACAGCAACCTGCAAGCTTTGTGTTGAACTGCAGCTTAGGCTGTGGTGATGTTTAGGATGAGTTAAGCTTGGCACGTTTACCGAGGGACTATGCTGTAATTCATTCYTTGCCTGTGATCTGTGGGCAGACTCTAAGATCGATGGCCATGAGAGACAGTGGCTGAAGGTTTTTGGGTWGTTTTCCACTCACAGAGCTCTAGAATTTGAGTTAAATCTGCACCTGACAGCATGCTTACATGTCACCAGTCACCAGTGTGGATGGGTAATAAATCTCTACACTCCTGCGTGTCTCCTACTGTTCRTATTTGTGGTCTTCCTCATTTATTTGAACCCTACATGTATTCCGTACATTCTGAATGATATGCATTGATAAAAATCAGTATTTCAGTATCACCTATTACTTATCCAGGTGGATAAGTAAAGACTAGGAGAAAGCACTACTGGTATAGAAAAGAATTATTCATAACTAGTGTRTATTGCTAAATAAAAAACAAAMCAAATTGAATGCTGTTAAGCTAATYGAATAAGAACAGGTACATTTATAATCACTTTGTGAAAGGGTGGGGAAGCTCACAGTGGTTTCCCTTGGGGTTTTTTCAACCTAAAAAGGAAACAAGRTATTTATATATACAGGCCTATGTGGATACAACTTAAAATACATRAAAGTCAGGAAATCTGACATCGTTGCAAAGTAAAACAGCCAAATTGTGTTTATTAATCTTAAAATGTGATGAATAAAACATAATCAGTTAGGATCAAAGTCGCTCCAAGGAAGATGGTAAAAGAGACCCAGCTCCCCAATATGTGGGGAGAAAGGGATAATATGGTCTGACAGGCTGAGATTTGGAAGGGTGTAATCATCTCTATAAATAGATAAAGAAATAAATACCTAGGGAAATTGTATGAGTATAGGAAACCTAAAATTTTCCAGCCAGAGACATAAATACCATCAATAACATCAAGGTTTTGATATTCTTAGACATTTCAGATGATGGGGTTTTTTGAAATTCRTAAAACAACAAAGTGTGGGTTATTTTAAGCTTAAGGGGGTTTTTTGTGTGTGTGAGGAGAACTTTGTAAAACAGCTGAGAAAAAACTKGTGCTCCTGAGGAGGAAGTGATTATGAATGAATTCAGTGCTTCTTAAATTGCAAGATGGACAAAAATAAATCTGTAACTAAGGCTTGGTGCAAGGCAAACTTTCACAAAATAGAAAAATCAGTAGAAGAAGATTGGCCTGAGGAGCTTAGTGATTTGAATGCAGGAAAGGATGGATTTACATTGAGAATGGAAATAATCAGTGAGSACTGGGCAGGAGGGAAAAATTGTAGGAAAGGGTTAGAGTCTCTAAATGAACAATAATGAAAGCAAAGYACGAAGAATAGGTACAAAACCCTCAAAGAGTGAAAGGAGGCATGGAAGCAGAACTTCTTTTCAGGCATGATACCACATACAAGGAAAAGAATGATGGATAAAGGCCTTGTTGAACTGTACCTTGTATGGGAAAGTAAAACAAAGACATGGTGTTTTTAGCTACTGGAACAATAAAGAAATAAAGCAATGGAGTGAGGCCCTGACACTGCTCTGAAAGGCAAGCTGGGCACGTCTACATTATTCTTGATGTATAGATTAACTGTTGCTGAAAAAAATGCTCTTCCTCAATTTCAAGGAAGTTGATRTACCTGAAGATACTGAAAGGATAGCTAGGGAGAATGATGACAAATCAATAGGATTACATCAATTGAAAGGGAAGTCAATTATAAGTAGCTCAATGTGACAGAATCATTGGGTCCATATTATTCTTTTTCTAGAGTACTGAAGACACTGGCAGATAGGAGCACAAGTAGAAAATATTTTAAATATCTATCATTTGGAGATAATACTAGATGACAGAAATACACAATGATGGACTGGACAAGTATGCCCAAGAAGAGGGATGGAAGATATTCAAGTGGTATCATGACTGTTAGCTTGCTTGACTTCAGTACCAAGAACATTTGAACCAGATTTGAAACAAGCCATTAAAATACATGAAAATTAAAAACAGGAGCAATTACAATGGGATCACCCATTGTAATTACATGGGATCAATGGTTGAAATCATTRCTTTGCTTCTTAGACAAGGATAATGTTCAGATCTAGTATATTTGGGTATCATATAAAATGCTTATTGTGGGTCATTATAGGAAACTCATACTTTGAGTGGAARTGACATAAGTATAAAAATTCTTCAATTGGATAAGAAGTTGGATAAGCAGAGGCAATAATAAGGTATATTACAGGTGGTATTACTTGAGAGGAATAGGACAATTCTTTCTCATAGACAATGCAAATCACAGAGAATAAAGAAAATGGTAGTTTCAGCACATGATCACAGGTCTGAAACCTGGGCCATGAATAAACATGGTCTCAAATTTATAAGACTTCCAACAATCCAAAAAGTGAAGTTCCGAAGAGATCTTTCAARTTCCTCTAAAGGGGCAGCATTATTTTAAGACAGAGTTTTAAATGCTGATTAAACAGATCATAAACATGAGCAAGGAGACCTTAGATACAGAAAATTAAGATTGTTTACTGAGTTCTTGAAGATATACTGAGCTGTAACATTAGTGAGGTTTGAAAAATGTGTGTCTGGCACTTTGTTTACACTGCATTAAATGTGATCTGGTTTTGGGATCCCAGTGGTCACTGTGGAGGCTGAAGAGGACTTTTTTTTTCTCCACTCTGAGTACACAGTAACAACTGGTTTCTTGTCTCATTCATTTTGATGAAGCACCGAAATTTGGTCGGAGCTGGAGACACTGTTGGATGATACACACTGATGTTCCTAAAAGAGTGACATTTCTTGAGTATGCCTCATGTGTATGAAAACTTGTTGGATGTGGAATCAGGATTCATTTCTCCTCCAGACTTGTATTTCTCCTCCTTCTCTACTGCAGAGTGCAGCCAAGGCCACTTTCTCAAAATGTCTGGGAACTGTCTAAAAGAAATCTTGTGCTATTAAGAGCACACAAGCCATAGGTAACACTCTTTTCAGTTACCTGTGCTATATTTAAATGGCAGCTTCTTGCATTTTTTTATTATCCAAAATTTATTAAAARATCTTTGAAACATTCAGGTGTTAGTGGACTACATATTGATTGCAAGGCTTGTGCTATGTGCCCAAAATTTATCCAGTCCCAARAGCTTTTAATTGTGTAGGGATCAGAGCAGCCAGATCGCTCACCTTTGAATATAAGTCTTAATCAAAGGATCGTGCTAACACAGTATTTGCATTTTACAAGAAGAATTTTATAAGAATTCTGCCACAGTGACTTCCTTTCTTTCTGCAACAGCATTAAAAACAGCTTTCAGAGTTTTACTGCTCCTGAGCATGCTGTACGTCTTTCCCTGCATCCCTTCAAAGCAGCAGAAGAGCTTCTACTCATTAAGAATGCAGTGGTTGAGTCTCTCACCATTTCAATTCTTTCTTGTAGTCTTTCAAACGTGACACTTCATTGCTATTTCCTTGCGCTTAGMAGCCAGGCTGTCTAACTAAGCAGACAGCACTGCACTTCTAGAGGCAGATGATCCTTTCATAGACGCCCCAAAACCAATGAAGACTAATGAATGAAAATGCACCAGAGGTGATCTTTCTCAACAACTTGTGCAGCTCAAACAAAAAACTRTTACAGAACAAATCAGCTGAAACTCTTTCAGTTATATTGAATTATAGTAATGAAGCCTGAGCATCAAAATAGGCAGGAAWCAGGAGCAAATTTATCAGAGTAGAGTACATGACCAACTCGCACACATCTATCTGCAGACAAAAATGAACATGTTTTGCAACAACAGAAAATTGACATCTAAAAACTATGGGYAATCTTTTTGGCATTCTTGAGATTATGCACAGACATATTACCAGACAGATTCCTCAGCTGAGGCAAATGTTTAGGAGAAGCAAGTTCCTCAAAGTATTTCCTAGTCTGCTTTTAGCAGTTTGTTCTAAAGGCTGRAGTAAACAGCTGTGACTTTGGACGTGAACGCCAAGACCATTCAGGCGGGCGCTCTATTCACTGCCTCAGTTTCCCCACTGGCAAAATGTGGAATAAGGTGTCTTAATCCTCCACCTCAGGTGTGTTTGACAGGTGACTTAGGTGACTGATTGGCTGGAAGAGCTGAAGTTTGACATGCATGCCATGACAGCCCAATTCCATGCCTGTGGAAACCTGTGGCTGACTAGAGAGACTTTTCTGCCACCACTGTATTAACAGTACAGACTGGCCTATMCTCAGTTAAGCCTGCAGATGATAATGGAGGTATCATACATATTTAGGAATCATCTTTTTAATAGCAGCTKTCACAACATAACGACAACTTTCGATATTTCTCAGAAGCCACTGCTTGAAAAATTGCCAGAGGCTCTGTGAGAGATGTGTAATGAAGACAACGCTGCTGACCCATTTGAAGGTGTATGAGTACAAATTTCACTCAAATTTGCACTGCTTCAAATTGAGTACATGTAGATGCACTGGACCTGAAGTTTAAATTGCCAGTTTGCTTTGACAAAGTTCACTTCTCAGAGCACATGTGGTTTTAGGATCTGCCTCTTTCTCATTTTAAGTGTTCTGTTGAATCTAAGTTGACCATCACTCTGGTATCCAAGTAGCAATAAATATAAATATTATTTATGTGCCAACAGTTTGGCAAGCTACAAGAATCAACAGGCACATACACTCAGATCTCAAGTTACAAGTAAATTCACTATTCCAAAAAAAAACCCAAAACTAAATAGAAGTAAAAGAAACAAACATGGGATTTTGTAATGAAATCCAGTCAAGAGAATTATCCTATTGACCTTATGATATTAAATTTTTCAAATGTTATTGTATTTCATACTGTATTTCCTCAGAGTCATATAATTTAAAAGCACAGTGTAAATAACAGAATCCCCTGGATTTCTGTTGTTGGAGAATACTACACATCTGCATATACATACATGCTGACATTAACAGAGATAATTAGCAAATCAAAATACAGTTCTAGACAGTAAAGAGGATGCAAGRGAAAAGAAATGTGATTCAGTGGTTCTGAGTTCAAAATGTAGTTTCTGTGGAAATAATTATGGGTCCTTTGTATCTAGTAAAAGACACAGTGACTGACAGCAAATGACAACTACAGATGGAGCTTCACTGACCCCAGCCTTGATCTAAAAGGGATAGAACTGCCAGAGGAACAGAAACAGTTTATCTTTTACATTCTGCTTTCAAAAGCCTCTTCAAAGTAAAGTGGTGAAGTGGCTAGTGGCTTGAAGGGTAAGGAAAGAAAAGGAAAAAGAACTGAGTTTAAATTAAATATGGGGCTGCCATAGAAACTATCCAGGCCAGCTGAAGAGACAGCATTTATTTTGAACAACTAACTGGCTGATAGAGATTTTTTAAAAACTGGACCAAGTGCTAAAGAATCACTGGCAGTTCTCCAAACAGTTCACTTTTTATACTGGTAAATGAAATGGTAAAAAAAGAAAAAAAAAGTCACCYTTTTTTACTGGCCCMTGCAAAAAATAGGGTTGAAATTSAAATCAAAATTGAAGTCAGTGGGAGATTTGACATTGGTTTTGACAGAACCAGTCATCACCCAAGATATTTTCTATTTTCWGACAGATACATTGGCTACCACCAATCAGCTGTCCCCTATACTGTTTTTTTTTGGTGTTCTGCAACCTTCGTGGCTATGTCTGTATTAGGGAATATTTGTTTAAATTTCTCCACATTGCTACTGCCTGTACAGTACCAACCAGTGCTATCAATAGTATTGGTGCTGGTCTCTCTGGATGTTTACATCTGCCAGTGCACTAAACACTGTGCACAGTGCCTGGTCAATACTACTTGTCTCAGAATAGCATCTGTATATTGGTTCATTAACTTTACCTTTTAGTAAGCTTGACTTAAACCACTCAGAGCTCTTATCTGTGGTGGAGCTCAAACCATACTGTTCTTAACATCTCTCAGTGCTAATTAATGATGTAAGACAGACAGAATTGTTTGGGGATAAAATTGATTCTGCCATATTATTTCTCCATGTGAAACATGAACTGTACAGMTGTACTGCAGTACAGGGATATTGAAAGCCACAATAGTTGTTTTTACATTAAAGACAATATTATTGCCTTGGYTAAAGAATGTACATGTTCTGCACATTTTGCACCAATAAAATATGGCACAGTGTTGCAGATCTCCTCTAAATTCCCACAGTTTTGACTGGTGTGTTTTTCTGACTGATATCAAGGGACTGTTAACTGTATACCTAATGAATACTACTTTAAWGTCAGCTTTGTTAATTAATTAATTATTAATACTGGGAGCAGAAACAGTCCATTATTTTGCTCATCCGCAACTGTTTCACACAGATATAAATATGTTGCTTTAGCTACATATTACTGCCAAGTGAAACAACAGGAGATCACATTCTCCAGAAATGCCTCAAATAACCTTTGCCACTCATAAGAGAAGAAGAAAAGTCCAGATAAAAGCTGTTGACTAGCTGACGCTCTCCCCTAAAGCTCAGGCTGCTTTTTTGTCTTCCAGATTCACAAATTCTTCATGAATCTCTTTGACAAGTGCCAAAAGCCTGCAACTCTTCTGACCTCTGTTCATTTCAGCTTTTACACAGAAGTTCCAAAAATAGATGCCATGTACTGATAGTTAGGGATACCAGAAGATTCAGCAAAATACTGAGAATTGTGTGCAAAAATAAAAAGTCCACTCATTAGTCAAGATATGGTCTATTTACGGAGTAAAGTGTTTGGGSCTTTTCAGTACCTTTCTTTTCTGAGCATTTTTGAAAATGCTCAAGAATTCAAGTTTGCCATTTCCATCATAGATTACTGTCTTCTGCAAAATGCCAAGTCACCTGGCTGGGATTTCCAAGCAATCTCACTGCACAGCACACAGTCATGGATCYACATTTAAAGGCCTCCACATCAGTAGAAGAAAAAGGTACTATTGTTACATTGGAAAACCTGATCCACATGTAAGCATTCAATCCTAGGGGCTTCTCTACAGACTGGACAAAGCCACAAAATTGTCAGCTGCACAGGATTTGTGCTGTCATTTTCTGCCTCTGTAATATGTAATTAGTGATCATCACAGAAATAAACAACTGACTAAAAAGAGCCAAACATCAAAAACAAGCATAAAACCACCATAAAAACAAATGGCTTCTCTCCAGWGCCCAGGAAGCATCACTAAAATCTGCACCAGGCCACCACTGTTGGYTGGAGCTTCCAATAACCAAATATTGCCAATAATATATTTTATGAGCATTAGGGTATGAGTAACAGCAATTAGCAATAAGCAGGATTTTACCTGCATCCAATTTGTTAAATATCCCAGGACTCCTGAGGTAAAAGGCTTTTCCAGGGGGAATACATTTAAGTAAAAACTTTACATGAATGTTCCTTGTATTACATGTCAGAGGTTATGCCATAACAAAATGCTATTTTTTTTGTGTAATTGTTACTAGGCAAAGTAGACAGAAAACACTGCAATCTGCAGAGGCTGGAAGTTGGTCACAATTGTGCTGAGAGAGCGCTTACCCTCTCCATCCTGASTAGCCTACAAAAGCAAGCATGTTTCCCCAAGAGGAGAGGGCAAAGGGAAAAGAGCTCAAATCAGGATTTCACTGAAGAACAGAAAGTGGGGTACATTAAAGTTTCATAGACATCCAAAGCTTCTAGTTTCTGCTCTTACCTGGAGCCACATTATGCATCTCTGAAAACATGCATTACTTCTTTAAGTAAACAGGAACTACATACAATGTACTGAAGTGATGAAGTCCAAACTTTATTATTATCAAGATCAACAGTTTTTTAAATCCAGGTAACTTTCTTTTTCCCATGGACATCTGAGCTCAGAATTCTTTGGAGGACCTCGTTGCCAATGTTGAGGACCTATCTGTGGAAAGACCTCATATTCTTAAGGATAAGCAAACCTACACTTCCTCTATGGAACTTTTTCCTGTAAACCAGCACATCAGAGAACCACAGAGATCTCATGGGCCTGCAGGTCTCATTGTGATCTGCACAAACACGCTTTTTCTGCGCTGGTTGCAGGTACTCTGGTTATTTCTCTGATGAGCTGTTTTGCCCCTGAGGCTGCTGCTAAGCAGCTCCAATCTCTATTCCCCAGCTATTCTGTCAGAAGCCCTTCTCAGTGAGGGTCCAAATCCATACTAAGGAAATCTCAGAAAAGACTACAATTGCACAGGCCTTAGGATGTCATTCATGCAGCCCTGATTTAACAAATRTAAGTTCCAGGAAGTTCAGATGTTTCTATCTGTAACTTAAAAAGGTTTCAGCACTTCTTGAAGTATTACTTCAGAAATATTCTTCTAGCAGTGTTCACTGAGCACCCTTCTGACGAACTGGTTCCTTGACTTTTCTCTGTTTGACAAATACCAAGTTGCCTGATAAAGACTGGAGACCCACTAATTTCTAAGAAATTATACTATCTTTAAGGAGAAAGCTGGGACAAATAGGTTCTTATATTGAAAAGACTTCCTGTATGTTCTGCCTCTCAAGCATTTCAAGACAACTGATGACATGGCCCACACACCTCATTGTACAAATGGTCCCACTGARTTCCATGAAAGCAAATCAAAGGCTGAAAAGTGCCAGAACTTGTCTCCGTGTAAATTCACTTCCACTTTTATCACCTTGAAAGAATCCCAGGCCCCCAWCCAAAATTTGCTAACACAGAACTAAGTTCAAAACTTAAAGCTTAGACATCTATAATAATATTAAATATTTCTTCCCACCTGAACCATATTTTCCTTTTCAGAGGTTCTAAATAACAAAAGCCTACATGTGTTTGGAGAGGGAGCCTCAGCCTCTCTGAAGATGTGATTGAAAAGCAGATCTGAACTTGAGTGTTTATTTAAATAAAATATGTATTAAAGCAACAAGAAAGAAACATTTCAGCTTCAAAGCTCTACACAATGATCCCAAATGACTCTTTTTATTGTATCTCTGGGATTTAAAGTAAAACACATAATTAGACTTATGGAACTATGCATCAATACTTAAACTGCTTTGCAGTTCAGATTAATTGTGGAAATACATAGTCCAATTTATGCGTGTCAATAAAAGAAGTTTGCAGTGACAGTGACATGGTTTAATCTATCCTAATGGACTCTTCAACATTCAGAAATGTGAGCATATTGATCATGCAATTCATACTGGATAAAAAGAGGCAATGCACATTTGTGGCCACATTATACCCTCACCACTCCTGACAGCGCTCCCAGCTTATTTAAAACAACATTCAAACTGCACACTGGTTTCCCTTGTGGCTTAATTCTCATTATTCACTGAACTCCTTTTTACTAGAAACTGACTGAAGAGCCAGATTCTGAGCTCATTGTTTGGTTTTTTGCTGACTACAATGAACAGCCTTCTCAGTTTCCAAACCCAGCATTTCTATACACTCAAAACAGTTGCAACCACCAACTAGCAAAATAAAAGCAGGTCAGAGATGGGGAGGCAGATGAGTGAAAAGAGTGCACACGTGCTTTTCAGAAAGAATGAGACTGAAAATTAATAGAAGACTTACCCATAGCCTGTAGCAACAAATAACATCACTCAAACATTTGTCCCAAACCAGAAAAAAATGGGGGGGGAAGGCATTAATGGAAACAAATGGGGTTAAATTACATTACTACTCCAACTCATAATTTTTGCCAGAGAAGTAAGAGCTACGAATACCAGTAAAGAGAATTTTCAATCACAAGAGTTTCATGCTCATGACAATAGCGAGGATATGTCTTGGTTTTCCCGATTATTCAAGATAGTATGCCTTGGCAGTGGTTCATTAGAAATTACTGCTGTAAGAACMACACACCTCACTGTTCTAAGGCTGAGTGTTGGAGATGACTGCC
The DNA here is from genome assembly GCF_030028575.1 of Malurus melanocephalus. NCBI lineage: Eukaryota > Metazoa > Chordata > Aves > Passeriformes > Maluridae > Malurus > Malurus melanocephalus. The sequence goes on from NW_026623311.1 coordinate 45,558, forward strand.
ACTGATGCCCTCTAAATCCAGGATTGCTTTGAAACACAGAGAAAAGTAGAAGCCTGATTACCTCACCAAGGCTTCCTCATGGGCCTTGGATCTGTGCCAACTCCACGTCTCCAACCCTCCATAGTAAGTTTTCTCCTGACTTTACACTAGCAAGTGTCCTAGGCAATAGCTTTGCAACAGGCTTCCAGAGGCACTTCACACAATATTTGTGGTTGTGAGTGCAGGTGGTTCACACTCTAAAGCTATCTGTGATTTAGCTCACTCGCCATGTAATTTTATCATCTTATGATTTSTGGTTAAGATGACACAGTGGTTTTCAACCTGTGGAACACTTATGCCTCTAGTCTGTACACTGTTCTCCTGGAAAACGACCAACAAAAACTGGTTTCCTGCCAGCTGACTCAAATTTTCTCTTAAAGGGCTTCAATGAAAAAAATTTATAGAGGACAGGAAAAATTAGCATGAGCTAAAGCATACATGATCAGTTCTGACTTTGACTTCAAATGGCCAAAAATATAATGTATGCCTTGATTAACTGCTCCATTTATTAAGCAAATTGATTGGTAAAACATAGATCTTATATCTATTCTGAACACTGAATATTATTCTGAATTCATCTGGTCAATTCAAGAACCCTTCACAATCAAATCTTTTCGTAAGAGCAATTTACCTGACATTTCTTGGGCAAACATGATGGATTTTTCTTTGTTTTCTCACTGTATATAAGATTTCCCACTCAAATAATTTCTGAAACCTCCTTCTAGCACCCTTGGGTGATCAGAAAATCCCACTGTACTGGGTAACCATATACACATATAATACTTTTTGGGGTACAATAGTTTTAGACCTTGGTCTAAAAGGCTCCTTAATGATCCCTGATCAACTGCACTACTTTGAAATCAACTGTTTATGAAGTCAGGAACTCCTCCATATGCAAAGAAATCCAATGAAAACAGGTTATGAGTAACTCTTGACAGCTTTCAGTGTTTGTGGTTCTGATTTCTTATGTTTCTGATTGAGGAAATGCCATATGGAATGTTCTCATTATGTATTCCCACCACCACCATCCTAAATTTACAGGTCCATGTTTCTTGTGCCAGCAATACACAACTAAGTGCCCAATATTGGACACCATAGCATTTGTCTTTCAATACTGTCTGACTTCTGTYGCTTCCTTGCCTTTTTAAATAGTAAGAATGACAACCAGTATTTACTGCAATGTCAGTGTCAAGTAACGAACAGCCTGATCCAGGTCTCATCAAAATTATTGGAGAACCTTGCACTCTTTSGGTGGGTGTTGTTCTAGACTCAGCATGGACAGGTCCTTCATGCTCAGGAGTCATCTTTATTCCCAACAAGGTGTTTTACAATCCAACACGTGTAACCATGTTTGCACACCACTGCACCTGACTAAATAAATCCTGCTTGTTTTGAAAGCCAGATTCAATCTCTAGGCCATATGGGAAGTTGTTCTTTGGAACAGAGCAATCAAAAATTGTAAAACTCCTAGAAATGTCAGGTTTTTTCTAAACAAACATCTAAATTAGCCTCTTAGCTACACTATCTATATTTCATTTCCACCTTTCTTCTATTAAAGGGAACATTCTTTATTGCTGATGTCATGAAGTATGTTGTAGTACATGTATAGCGTGTGTAACACAGCTGAATTAGCATTACAGAATCAAATTTAACACTGATAGATTTCCAAGGTTGCTTTTCTCATTGATGAATTTATTTTATTTTACCTTCACTTTTGGTGGAAAGAACTACTGTTTTATATACTTAAGACTCTTTCTTTCAGCTGAGTGCACTGGGTGTTTCTGTCAAAAATACATTTTAGTTCTTTTTTACGTATTCTGTTTTTCCCAGTCCTGCAGTAGCTACGTGGTTTGGTGTTTACTCCATGTAGCAGAAAATACCTCTCACAGAAATGCAAAAGCAGCCAGACAGCAAGCTTCTCTTTGGGCATGTTGACATCATCCTCCTCTCTGAGCTCTAATTCCACTTTCAACACAATGCCTAAACTGCACAGCCYCTGAGCACAAAAGATGAACACGAGAGTACACTTGTGCATTCTGTTTGCCCTGTAAGCGAATTGCCTTATTAACGACAAATCAGTCAAATAATGGGTTTGATAGTCTGCATTTAGATTAGCTAAGATAAAGTGCAAAAGTGTTTTTTTTTGCTGTAGCACAGACAGCAGCACATCTTGTTAAAAGTTCAGGGCTATGAACGTCATTGACTAATTCTTTAGCATCTTTCACACTGAAAGACAAATGCATCTATTTCATATGTCATAACTACCCTTTGGGAAAAAAAAAAAAAGGAAGGTAGGATTTTTTAACTTCACTGATAGGTAGGATTTTTTAACTTCACTGATAGCCCAAGCCCAGAGTGGCACATTGTAAAGTGCACATACGCCTCATAAAATGTATCTGCTGCTTTCAGCTGTCTGTTTATATTTATGTGGACTTTACTGGGAACAAGGAGAGAAGAATGTCATTGCTTTCATGTAATAGATATGGAAAACAAACTCTCTGGGTATGTGCATACAATATTTGTGGGGTGGACACTGCTTTCTCTGCTCACCAGGATAACAAACCAGTGCATGCACACAGAGAATTCCTGCATAAGGTGCTGTGAATTACTTCTCTGTGCTACCTTCTTCATGCAGTCATACATGTAATGAGTTGCATCTAAACTCTCTTCCAATAAGGAGCAAGTGAACCAAGAACCACTCTATTTCAGAATGCTCCAAGCAGGTTGAGCCCTGTCTAAGCTCTGAATTTCAGCAGCTGGAAGTTGATGGAAGAGAGGAGGGAAAAGGCATTCATCTTTTCATAGTTTTCCATTCCAAGATAAATAGCTTGGATGAGAGAAGAGGGAACATATAATAATCACACAATCTGTTCTTTCAACTGGTGGGGTTGGGAGGTTAAAAGATTTTTACAAATAAACATTTTTTWAAAAGGCAAGTATTCGCTTATGTTTGACAGAAGGCTGTAATTATGCTTTGCCCTGTACCACATAAAATATTAAAATATGGAAATGTGAGGTTATCTATCCTTCTCTTCTAGAACCAGTACATTCTCTTCCTATCATGAAGTCTCATCTGGTACATTATTCAAGCTCAAGCCAAAGTATTCCACTACTTGAGATAGCACATAAAGAAAAATAATGTGAAGCTCGTAATAAACGCACGACWAAAACCTGCTTCTTGGCCTTCTAACGTCTTACTTGCTTTTCTCTGACAAGATGAAGAKCCCATCAAACCTCCATGACCAGCTTCTTCACTGGACCACAATCTAAAGGTAGGCTATGTCTTCCACAAGCTGCTCTCTGTCATCCTTAAGGCATTTTCTGCAGTGCTGGAAGCATGGCCTATGCTGCAGTCAGAGTCTGTTTTATACTGATTTTGAATTTCCCTCATTCTGACAGAAGGATGGTTTGGTGTTGGCACATAYGGTGGGTCAGCTTTAGGGCTGTTACAACCTGCAATAGTTGGTGACAGCCCACTTGACACTGGTATGTCAGGCCAAAGACAGCTGGCTGGTAGCAGTCCTGGCCACACTCACTCTTTCACTGACTTTACAGGCTCTGTAGTTCCGTCATGGACAGCAGAAAGTGGTTTCATTGAATGTGTGCTGATAGGGGACTTTGCATTTTATAGAAATATCCATATAATCACCAGATCTTTATCCTGCAGACAGAACAGGGAAAAGATCTTATCTTAGCTGTTTAGTGTAATTTGTTTTAAACAGAGTATGTAAAAAACCTAGCCGTTTTCCCCATCTTTTAAAAAGTGGTTCATTTTTACAGTGCAGTYGACCTCAGAGATTTGCCACTACACGTACTGTAATTTGAATGAGAAGTATGTTGCTCTCAAGACTGAGCCTAAGCAGAACTGAAAAACTAACCTTTGTAAAATCCACTGTGCTGCTGTGTTTAACAGAGCCAGGAGTTAGCTATTAGTTCTTTTTTGTGGTTTGTTTGTTTTGTTCTCATTCAACAGACTTTTTCAGAGTACAGCATACTGAAAAAAATAGGAATGAGGCTATCAGTTATCAGTTATGTCTGTATTCTTCCTTTTGCCAGGCACCCAAACCACACAATCATTRCAGTCATCAGCATGAAACACATCATGTTAAATCCCTCATTTCTTTAGCATAATATGAAGTCTCTCTTTCTCTCATATTACCATTCTGGTCCATCAGGTATGTGAGGTTTTTCAAGACAACAGGTGTTTTTTGAAATAAAATACAACCTTCCCTTCAGCTCATTATGTGAAAGAGACGGCAGCTGCAAATATAATGCTGAGGACACATGGTCTATAAGACACCCAGAAGAAAAATACTCCTGGTTCCATTTGTTAAGTTAAAGCACAGATGTTGCTTCAGTGATAAGCATGAGCATAAGGCAACCACAGTCTGCTCCATGTTGTAAATTTAGAATCTAAGATTTCAGAATGTTTAGTAGGCTACAACCAGTTTCTTTATGTAAGGAAAGCTAATGCAATGTCTAAGCTCACAGCACTAACAAATACTCCATATCACAGCTTGCATTACAYTGTCATCAACAGTATGCTAGGGACTGTCCACAGACTTGGCTGACAAATTATTAATCATTTTTATATGGACTCAATTATGAGGATTAAATAGTGACAAATGCATAAATTAATACACTTACTGATTTAATTATTTAAACATTTAGAGATAGTGTATATTAAAAAGGGCTTAGCAGTTTAGAATGTTAAATGCAATCCCTTTCCCTACTTAGTACTGGTAGTAAGGCTATTTTTGTATCACTCAGATCTAAACTATTGAGAAATCAACTGCAAAATAATGATGTCTAATGAATGCAAAAACCAGGCTAGAATCAATCCTTTCCAAGGAGCAATTCTCTGCTTAATTAGGTTCATAATGCTTCCTCCCTGACGCCCCATTTGTTAATTTTTCTCTAATTCCTCAGAAGAACAAAGTACATATATTGTAGCTTATATTATAATTGTCTAGGCTTTTTGAAATAAAAAGGGAGTGCAGCATTTTCTTAGAAACACAAAGATCCTCTAGAATTGCCTGGTCTCCTTACTCCCTTCTGTTTTCTAGGCCTAACTAGGTCAGAAACTCTGTCCTACAAACCAGAACATGTAACATCATAGGAAAAAAACACAGACCACAGAATAATCCAGTTATCTTTCTCTGTAAGTAGACTGGCTGCTTTGATTGTCCTTAAGAATGCTTAGGTTGGTCTTGCAACATAAATCTCAGTAGCTTGTAGGACTGCATGTTTTTCTGGCTACAGTGCTTGTAATGTAGATCCAGCTGCAATCAACTGGGAACTATACACATGGAGAAAGGCCTGATGGCATGAATCTTCTAGAAAAGTCAGAAGTTTCATACTCGTTCAGATCCAGCTCACACTGATCCCAGCTCTTTTGTGTGTGGGATGTTTTTTGGTTTTTTTTCCCAAATGTATATTGGTAAGCTGTTGGTGAGGTGATCCATCCCTTGTCAATTCTATCACTGCCCATTTWAGGGAAGACCAGCTTAAAAAAATAAAATGACACAAACGACTTCAGATCACAAGGTTCTATTAGGTTAGAAAGTATTGTTATTAGTCCTTCCTTGCTGTAACACACATTTTTTAAAAATGATCATTTATATGGCTGAATAATTTTTTTAGTTTGCTACATTGTTATAAATGAAAGACGTGTGAGTAATAAAAACAAACAACCAAAACAAAGTTTCTGTATTAACTGGAATGATAATAATACATGCCTAGAAAGCAACAGGAMGTTATCACTGCTTGGGCCCACCTGTTGTTTGCTACTAATTTGTTSGTTAGTTGTGTTCCTGTCTTGCCAAGAGCTCAGCAGCCAACAAAACAATTCAAACCGCGTGTGATTGAGAATATTTTTGCATACTATGGTGTCCAACTTGAGTGCTGCAGAAAGCAAGCAATCTCTGCTTATGAATCCCTACAACCTCATGCCCTTCCCGAACCAACTGTACCCAGTGTGTTATGCCAGGCTATCACTACTACAAAATTTGCCTGCTTTTAAGATTCTCCTCTACTCAGAAATCAAGGTCACAATGATTCCAGTGGGAAAATGGAATTCCCTTAAATGGAAAACCCTTAAATCACCATAGGAAAATCTGAGTAAATACTTACATGTGTCTTCACATCACCTTCAAGAATCTTGCTGTACCTGAGAAACTCAGCAACACTTCCATTCAACAGCCTATCAAAGGCTTCAACATATGGTGCTATGCCTGTAGAAGAGGAAYATTCCATTATAATGGGTTCATAAAGTATATAATGCATAGGACATTCCTGCACAGCAGATGGAGATGTATCATAGAAACTAAGGAGATTGCTGTAATTTCATTTCTGATTTGTGAAATCAGTGAAGAAGGATGCATAATTATTTTTGTTCTAGATAGAAAGAAAAAAAAATCCTGCTCTTGGTAGAACTTGAACAGGAACTTGGAGAGAATTTCCTGTGTATAATGCATTGGGAAGGCTCTTTTGTCTTAAAATAACATGTGCTAAAATGAGTATTTCTCAGTCCTTCAAAGAAGGGACCTGAGAAGTTTAACTTTCTAAACAAAATTCCCCTGTTGCACTCTAATCAGATATTATCCTCTAAAATGAATCTGCATTGTACTTAACAACTATTTTTATACTACCCASCCATTCCTGAAGACCTCTGTTGTTTGGTAGCTTTTAATAGTAAACAATTCCATTTCCAATAAGATTTGGAATGGGTTGACAGTAGATTTATGCAGTGAGATATGGCTTTGTAATATCCTAATTTTGTTGTCTCACCTTGCGAAACTGTCAYTGGACAAAGAAAGCTCAAACAAGTCTTCCAGATGACATATTCCATTGACTATATATATGCTACCCATTACAACAGAGGAATAAGGCTGCTATTTTCTATATGGTACACAGAGAAGTTTCTTGATAATGCRGACAATCAAAAAATGCAGATAAGGCTCAGTTTCTTAAGCACCAGGCTTCTACATGGCTCTRTGTGGTACCTGTTAAGATAGCAAAAATAAAGTTTCCTTGGATGCTGTCCAGCCCTGCCTTTACTCCCTCATGTCTTGTCTATGCTTCAGAACCTTTGCCAGATCCAGCATGAATGACACACACATGAGTCTATGGCATATGTAGGATACGAGAGAACAAGGTTTAAATTCTTTCCAGCCTCTCTCCCTCATTAATGATGCCTGAGGATTGCTCTGAAGAGGTACCAGGCTTTCCTCAGAGAATTTGCTTTAACCTTTTGGCACTATATGACAATTGTGTCCAAATTCATAATCTTGAAAGCTCTCTTTATTCCCCAAGAGTCATCTGGCTCCATGACAGAAAAAAAAAGACAGGCTCTGGCAACTGGAGTTTGCAGTGGCCTGTGTGGAAAAGAAAATTTAGTTAGTCAGCTAGGTGGTATTTCAAGGCTCCTTTTGTCCTCTCCATGCCATGCCTATAATTCTGAGGAATTTCTAGGCTTTCTTTCATATTATGTGTTTGTGTATAAACCCCTCAAATGACCCAGTACACAAAAGGTTTTAGCTGTGGAGACGCTTTCCAAAGCCCATTTACACTCTTTGTCAAAATCTGTGTACGTTTCCATGAGAATCATTGTAACATTTATCTTTAGAGCAGAATTTTACGTAACAGTTCACCAAATTGTCCTAYGCAGAACTAGAAAGCAACTATGCTATTTTTTACTATTCAATACAGCTCACTCCCAACGCATTTACTAAAATTCGCTGTGGGCTGTGCACAGCAATTGAATGATTTATTTGCAATCCTGCTGCTGTAATGCCATTTAGGAAAACAGTATAAAGTACAGAACTCCCCTCCTCCTCATTCTTTCGTTGTTTCTGAAAATGTAGTAATAGAAAAGCCAAGGTTATCTCTTTTAAAACAATTCCCATTATGGAATGGTCGTCATGGCAGAGGCAAGCAATAGACCTCCATTTCCACTGGAGATTTAAAAAAGGTHATACTCTGGTTGAGTGTCAATTTTAAAGGGAAAAAAAAAAAAAGGAAAAGACCTGTAAGACTGTTTCATCTTCAGTGGCTCTGGCAGGATACAGGAGCCTCTGCAGAGGTGACACAGGCATGCAGAATGGTGTTTGGGGCATTGTAGGCGTACCAGTCACACAAACTGAAGACTTTCCCAACTGCACCAGGAAAAGCTAATTCCTGAGTCCCCGTGTGAGACAGCTCTGCCTGGAAACGTGGTGCAGCCTGGCAAGCACACCATGGTGCTGCTCATCTCAGCTTCTTACCTCAGTCTCCCAGTGGGTGTGTTTTATAATCACACTTCAACAAGGCCTCTCAGCTTCTTCTAGGGATCTGTTGAGTTGTTAAGGCTCTGCTTCCCTAAGGGGTGAATCTTTTCACCTGACTGAGCTCTTAGGTTAGGTCAAGAATATAAGCAGTTTTCATGGAAGTACCTGGCAAGATGAGCTATCTCCTGTTCTGAAAGCAACCCTGGTTCTGCAATACGGTGCTCTGRATAAATACAGGTTCACCTAACTGGACTCATTACAAGAATGAATTCTGTATCTTTGAGAATTGCACAATACCAAGTAGTGATTAATTTATTTTCTGGTTTGTATATGGATTGTATTTCTCCGTGACTTTGCTACAGTTTACTAGCTTTCTCAGTTTTCTCTGGACTGCAAGCACTTTTTTACCAAGCCCCCTGTGACTGACTAACTCATCTGCCCCGGAAGCCTGCTGGAAGATGCACCCCTTTCCGCCACAGAAACACACTGCTCTCACTCAGCTGCTCCACAGCAGCTGCCCATGTGCAGACCCATGGCACACGAGAGTGCAGAGAAATTCCTTTGTGTGTGCTGTTGGGTCAGGGCTGGCATAGTGGACAACACAGCGGCTCACACGCTTCACTCACTGCTGTGTCAGTAAAGGAAGCTGCCTGCAACTTTCTGTGTGTCCTGCAGCTTCTGTACAGTAGCTGAGTCCATGGTGGGATGTGCTGTTCTCTGGAGAATGCAATAAAGAACCAAGGAATACAGAAAGCAAAGAACATGAAGCTAATAAAGAGATGTTGAGGTTCTGGATGAGAAAACAAGTTTTGGAGAAAGGAAAGGGCACTTCTATTAAATCAGATTTAGAACTACCATACATGTGAAGTTATTTACCCTGTAACTTTCAGGTACAATAAAAACTAAGGCGTGAAAAAATATGATTCAATGATATAATGTGAATAAATGAACAGAATTCTGTTGATATATTCTTCACTGTCGTGCTTTGGAGAGCTACTTGAGAAAAGAGAGCTCAGGAGATAACAATGTAAGGCCATGGGTATATAGCAGTCGTCAGTGAGTAAATGCTTCCAAACAAGCTCWTATTTGATTAAGGATGTTAAACAATTAAACTAAGTGGCTCTGTACTATGAAATTCAGAGAGAGATGGCAAATCAACTGTGTTTATATTGGTGACTTCTGTAGGAATGTTTATGCTGTACGTTTAGGGGATGTCTCATTCCTTCCTTCATTTTCACCCGGTGAGTTATTTACAATATAAGTGCTAAAATGGAAAGAGTGATAAAGCTTGAGACATGGACAGTGTATTTAAGAAACAGTAAAATCTTTCATTTTCTGGGCCATATAAGTTTAGACTTGTGCRTCACAATTCTCCTAGGCTTGTCACATAACATCGCTAAATATAAATTTTAAAAATATTACTCTATTTTGATACAGAATTTCTAAGGGGTGGGATCACATTCCCTCTTAGAAGACAAACATACAGATTACTTGCAATTTTTTAGTAAGAGAGGTGGTACTTCAAAATAACATACTTACTTCCATTGACTCCATTGATGCCATCACACTCCATTCCACCAGATCTGTGTGAATCTGAAAATAATGATTCAAGTCGAGTCACTGCTTTCTCCAATCTCTCCATCAAGCCATGAGTCTCTGCCATTCTGAAAAAATCATTATGGATAGAAACAGCTTTAGATCCCTCTCAGTAAAGTCCAAGGACTTCATGCTACAGTTCTGTTCATCTTGTGGCTTTTTCTTTTATGATAAAACTGTCATTTTTTAAGAATTGTCTTTCTGACACACAAGCAGTTGGAGTGAAGCAGCTGACATTGGGTAACTTGCTTCTTTGTCTGCAGGGAATCTGATCAGTACTCAGCTCTGTTTTTTCATGCTAAGCAGCAGATTCCAACCACTGCTAGTGTAGCTTTTGAGAGTCTGTATGTGAACAGCTTAGAACAAAATGTGTATGTATGCCCCCAATCAGATACTGAGATGACTGGAATAGTCACAGAAGTAAGTGGTAAAATCTTATGTCCACAAATCAGCATTTACAGGGGCTAAAACACAGAAGCAATTAATACTCCCCCCTTATTTTTGAAAAGGTTCGTTGTGAAATTTGCCTCAGTATTTTATGCTTTGTAGTAGGACTCAGCCACTTGACTGAGGACCACAGAAAAATCCAAGAAGGTCATCTGTTCATTTTTCTGATATGATTTACCATCACTTTTTTTTTCAGTGACAGAACTGAACAGAAYTACCTGATATGAACCAGTGTTTCCCAAGCTTTAAAATCAAATGCTAAATAACATTTGGATAGAAAATAAAATTCAGAGGCCTGCTTGTGCAGTACTGCTACAGTGCTTTTGACTGAAGAATAAATAGAAATTAGGTTACATTTTTAACAACTCACACTTTGCCTTCTTTCCCCACAATGTGATTATCTGCTCTCTTACATGTGATGCAGTGTAGGCATTGACATTTTTGAGTATTGGCCAATCTCCCAGGGATAAAAAGTGCTATCTACAGTTCCGAGTGAGAAAGAGTTATATAAGCAAAGACGAAGCTATGTTTAAATACCCCATCATTTATTAGAACAAGTTTACTGCACATGTTCCTCACTTAAGGTTGTGTTTGATTTTGTAAGTGAAATTTGGCAAGGGGTGTGTGTGGTGATGATTAATATGATCTTTGTGGCCTGTTCCAGCCCAGCCCCCACACTAGGCTGCATCTCCTGCCCAGCGCTGGAAGTGCAAAAGCAGGAGCAATGGGGAATGCACATTTGCAGCTGGGGCAAGCAGGGAGTCAGAGGCTCTTTGGGGCCACCACCCTGCAGTGTTCTGATTCCTATATGGCTTGTAGACTAGAACAGTTAGGCAGACATGGAACAAATGTGTAAATGTATCAGTTCCTAAAGAAGAGCCTGCTAGAAATGCTAGTATTGCAGAGATATTAAAGCCTAATAGTTGATTCCAACAAACTGTGCAACACTATGCAAGGCTTAGCAAAACATAGTTGCTTCAGTGTCCCCAGAGCCAGTGGAGAATGCCTAATGTTTTAATTTATTAAATGTTGTAATTAAAAAGTAAAGTAGCATGGCAAGAAATGCTTCTATTTACAAACTAATACYACTAATTCTTCTTAATAAAAAAATAGTATTTTTCTTTTAAATATTTAAGCATGAGAAGAAATCAGCTACTAGAACTGTGGAAACACACAGAGAGCTCTTCTGTGTATTTGTCTGCCTGTCAAACAAGGTGGGACCTTCAGACTTTACCCTATAAATGCAATGAGGTTGTGTTTGACCTAAAAGTGAAGCAGCAGATTTTAGAGTGAGAAACCCTTGGGAGAAGTATTTTCATGAGAAAGTTTTGTCTGGAGTTGATGGGCTTTTCCTATTTACGTTAAATTAAAAAGCAAACCTCCAAAAGAGGATGACATTAGACAGCACGCACACGAACAATGGAAAAATTCAGAGGGGCTCTCTTGTCTCATCACAGGTTAGAAGACACCTCGGAGGGGTCATCTGGTCCAACCTCCCTGCTCAAGCAGTGTCATCCCAGAGCACATGGCACAGGATTGCATCCAGATGGTTCCTGAATATCACCAGTGAAGGAGACTCCACAGGCTCTCTGGGCAACCAGTGTCAGTGCTCGGTCACCTGCACAGTAAAGAAGTTCTTCCTCCAAATCAGGTGGAACTTCTGAGCATCAATTTCTGCCCATTGTCTCTTGTTCTACTGCTTTGCACCACCAAGAAGAGCCTGGCTCTGTCCTCTTGGCACCCTCCCTTCAGGTATTGATAGACATTGATGAGGTCCCTTCTCAGGTGTTTCTTCTCAAGGCTGAAGAGGCCCAGCTCCCTCAGTCTTTCCCCATAAGAAAGATGCTCCAGTCCCTTGGTCAGCTTTATGTCCCTCCACTGGACCTGCTCCAGGAGCTCCATGTCTCTCTTGTACTGAGGAACACAGAACTGGACACTCCAGATGCAGCCTCAGGGCTGAGCAGAGGGGTGGGATCACCTCCCTTGATCTGCTGGCAATGTACTTTCTTTATACTGAAAATTCACAATATTCTGTTTGAAAAAATAAATTCACTTAAAAAAAACACACCTCAAAATTTTAGTAAGGTCACTAAATCAAATATCTTGGCATGAATGAGAGGAGCTCATCAGAGGAGCTGAATCAGAGGAGCTTCTGAAATATTCAAACTTTTAAGATAATATTAAACCTTTTCTTAAAACAAGCACTGTTAATCCTAAAAAATATTATGAATACATCCTTTCCACATTTTACCCTACTACATAAAAGTCTGGTGTCAATTTTAAAGGTTCTGTTTTTAACCAATCTAAAGTCTGACTGGTATAACATAGCATACTAACAGTCAACTAATTTCATCAGTATTTTAAAATACACTTTCAGTATAGTTCCTATTTCTCTTTATTTGAAGATACAGTCTCGTAGGTTGGGTTTTTTTTTCATTTGCCTTATAATTTTCCTTGATGATGTCATCAAATATCACAAAAATTATGCACAGACTTCTACGGAAGACATTACTTTTTGGCCTCTTTAGCCTGATTTTGCCTGTGGAAGTATACAATTGTTTGATTACAAATTCAAGAATTTGAGTGCACACACCTGGAGGTCTGAGGAATCTCACAAATGAGCAGATTGTAGTGGCCTACCCAATAAATTGCCTTCTGTAAGACACTAAAAATACACTTACAGTGTCAGAAGCTCAGGGGAATAACCCAGCTCAATAACCTGAGGGACCCTTTTAGCAACACTTTCCTGCTACAACATAGTCGTTTGCTCACTTTATGTTCTTCACAGCTTTATTCTTTTCCCATTAGCTGGAGAACTACAATGTTGCTCTTCCAAAAGCAGGCGTCATCAGCAATCATCATCAGAGTAATATATTGTTAATCTTTTTAAACAGAAGTAGAAACCATTTTTACGCTAAAATTAGGGATGCCAGGTTTCTATTTTTTTATATAGAATATTACAGTTAATAACATCATGTTTACACCATGTCTACCTTTTTATCTGTACATTCATGTATCCATGAGTACATGGTATTTGCATCTCTTTATATAGAACACTTTGGTGGCATATATAACTACACTTTGCTTTACCATTAAATGACAGTGTTATTCTACCTTACAAACAACACATGTATTAATGTTACTGTCTTGAACATCCACTGAACAATAGCATGAAAACTCTCTTCATCCATTCTCAATCTAAACATTGACATCTTTGCCTATATTTTGGGATTTACATATTTGGCTCATATTATGAAAAACTTCAGCATTTTCTTGGCCTATATTCAGCTGTTTGTCGATTACTTATTCCACTGTACTCTGATTACTTATTCCACTGTACACGGTCAAACAGATACCACCAAGCCACAGCTCAAAAGGAGACAGAACACAAATGGTATAGCTTGACTCGGTGAAGACACTATCTGCCAGGATATAGCATCAAAGCTTTTATTATAAATAAATAGGAAGACTGGTCTACTTACAATATCAAATTAAATCTCTGCACTTTTAATGAAAAGTAAAGAGGATGTAAGTATTTCAATCTCATGCTTCCACTCCCATAATGCATGTTTTTTTATCAATACAAACTCTTTCTCTCACCTGTTAGGATTCTAATTAAAGCTTCGAATTGATTATCAGCATTAATTATATATCTTTTCCTGAAGTTGATGCTGACCACCTATAAGGAGTTAAAAATAACAATGCTTCAACTCCCATGTAATCCCGTGTCCAGTTACTCTCTTGGTTGAGAAGTACACTATCCTTCATTGAAAATAAGRTCATGTAAGAGTCAGGAAAGGTGTTAACACACATCAACTGACAAGTCATTCAAACACTGACATTGGTAACTGTCTCTTGTGCACAAAATCAAGACAGAGAACCACAGCTCTGCCCTGTTTACTGTTAGTGGTATCTTTTTTTGGGACTGTGAAAGGTATGTGGTAATACTACCATCTGCCACTTCTTCCACAAAAGTAAAGCCAAAACCAGGTAGAACAAGGCATGCTGAAGCCCCAAAAGCAGATTTCTTTTTACGGACAGGTCTTTGGAGATCACTGCTTTTCTCCCCAGCTGTCTCAAAGTACCATTTATTATCAAGGGGRAAAAACTTGGCTGCAGATTAAAATTTCCAGACATACTGATCCCAAAYAGCAAACTGAAAGTCAAAATACACATGTACTATTCCTGTTACTATTGTATGTGACTTATGACAGAGGACAATATTGCTCCATCCTCAAGAAGAAACAAGCTGTAATGAATGTACAGGGAAAAGCAGTACAATAGCATAAGGGGGAAAAAAAACCATATGATGATGTATCAGGTATGTAAAATGGTGGTTTTGAACACAGGAATGGTGCTACCTTGTAAAGTATGGAACTATTCTCACAAACATGAGATTATTCTATCAGCACAAGATAGAATAGAAAGTTCTACAGTTTGTTTTACTTCTCTGCACTCTATTAATATGAAAGGAAATGACCTGTTAATTTATTTATTTTCCTCCACTGCCCCCACTCAGTACTAGTTCTTCCAAATTCATCCAGCATCTGAAAATTAATGCCAGGTCTCACTCATGCTTATCATCTGAGACATGTCAAATTTGCTACACCCTACACGTCAAATTTGGATTTCCTCTTGATGCCAAAAAAGGGCAGATGCCTAAATCAGAATATAGGCAGCAATGTGGCATTTTAACTGTATCCACCATTGCTGCACTGCTTGGAAACTCACACTGTCATTGGAAGTACAGCACCTTGCACATGTGTTTTCCCTCTTAATCTTTACATAAATTGCTACTGAGATTTGAAATAAAATATACAAACCTCCACATTGCCAGCTGGTACTATCAGAGCGCCAATCATGAACATTTTATAGATCCAAAGAACTTTGTCCTTTGAGAGTTCCTCTGTACAATATATGTCAACATTTATCAAGGGAGGGGAAATGCATACACATTCCTGAACATCCCCTCAAATTACAAATGTATCTTACAGCATTTCAGTTTTGAATAAAACACAGCCAGCCAGCTTAGGTCTGAAGTGGCTGCTTTTCTTATATAACCATTCAAACATGTACAAATCCAGGCTGTGTTGAGTGAGCAGTCTCTTTGCCATCTCTGGCATGAAACCCAAATTCCTGCTGTACCCCATTCTGGTTTAGACAATGCAAACCCACTGGCCTGGGGCCACGGGAGCTGCTCAATCTCAGACAGAGCTCGAAAGCAGCTCAGTAGTGGCTGAGTGGTAAGGAGGGCATCTGAAGCTCTTTGGGCTACTATCATAAAAGATTCTGCATGAAGGATGCAAAGGGAACAGTGGTGAGAAGAAAGTATGTTGGTTGGTAGACCAATAGGAACATTACCTTGTATGGTTTGTGTTTTGTTTTCCATTAGCTGTAGGAGAGGAATGTAAACAGAGGCGTCTCAAACTGATGTCAAATTGGATTAAAACAGAAGACKTCTCAATAAGGCCCTGTGTGAGAAGAATGATTTGAGTTTCAAATCACAGCCTTTTTTATTGTTTTGCTCCTAGATCTAAAAGTTCATTTGGGAGCAATTAATTCTTAAGAATAGAGAATTATTTTCTTTTTAAACCTAGTTAAAAGATAGAGCTCGGTATATGAAACAGTATTAGAATTTTGTCTTTGCTTTTGTTAAGATGGACAGTTATACCCAAAATAGCAAAAAGACAAAAATGTCTGTGTGACTGCTGCTTTTTGTGGATGGATGTGCCATTGTGACTATTAAGTTCATGTGAAGTCTTGGCTACTGTAGTATACTCATCATACAATATTTCTRTCAGTAGCTCAATGTGTGTGTTAAACCTACTTATATGATAATGAGTCCCTTATGGCTGTGCCTAAGTTTGCTACCTCAATTATCTTGTGTGCGGATTTCTTTCTTTGGCATAACCTCTGTTTTTACAAAGGGCTACTTTTTATAAGCAAAAAATATTTCTGTGCAGAAGAGGTAAAAGCAGGTTCATGTTGAACCTCTTCCATTTAACCTAAGCCTTTTCCTTTGTCTGGCCTTATGCTCTTGGTACAACAAAGCATACGTTTCTCTTTGCATTCTGGCACCTTCTCGGCTTCTCTCCCTCTCCTAGTGATCAGGCTGCTGTCTACAAAAACATGCAGAAARAGAACAGAGGCAGCTTTTAGCCCTCTGTGCAAAAACATTTTTCAGCTTGTTTCATAAAACAATCTCTATTTTGATAAATACCCTAAGACTGCTGATGCATTTTAGATTTCTTATCACATCCCARTTTAGCCCCATAATTATGGGTGTGYAACTGCACACATCAAGCTGTATGTCTACCAGTCAATGTAATAATAACATGGACTGAAGTAAGGCCTCTGATAATGTAATATTAATTCTTTAAAATACATCATGTGTTCATGTATGTGCTTAGTATCTCCTGGAGTATCAGCTCACTTTCTAATTACCTGGAAGTTCTGTGAWGAGCTTCTATCCCTTGCTGAATAATTTTTACTGTCATCAATTTTGTGATCACAAAGAGCAAGTTCATTATTTAATGATATACYGAAACAGTCAAGACTTGACAGTCTGTGTAAGCATGATTGACTTAAAATAACCAAGGCAACCCAGTTTCTAAGTACATTCTCCGATTTCTTTTATGCTCCTTTTTCACGTCACCACTGTTTTTTTTTTTCTTGGTTTTATTTTCTTCTCTCCCTCCAATGAAGTGTATAAGTTTTAATATTTCTTTAATCAACAGAAAAGCAGTGGTCTTGGCCACCTCATTTACTATGTATTAGTGTGGGGCTCTTCATGTAATCAAGCATCCTAAAGGCCTTACAAGCCATTTAATTACCTGTCACAAGTCCAATTACTGTATGTAAGCAGCTTGCCTTGCTGAACTGAGAAAATAGTGCATGCAGGCATTGATTTTATTAAAGTGCTTCAGTTCAGTTGGTAATAGCTGAACAGTAAGATCCTTTATGCTATKGTTCCAAACAAATTGAATTTGAACTCTCCGAAAGGATAAATTCCACAATGTACAAACCCGTATGAAATGTTTCAGTACTTCCAGGATGTGGAAGGAAAAGAGCAAAGGAGGAAGTTGAAACTAAGCTAAAAGTATTGCAAGCTCTAAAAACAGAAACTCTGAATATACTTCTGAAGAAAAGACGAGACTGATGTTATTCAGTACCAAGGTTAGTAACAGTTCATGCATATCCATATTATGCTGAAGCCTGAATAGTTGGGCTTGATTTMAACCAAGCAAGCAAGTGTTCCTATTCTTACCAAAACATCCTGCTGCAATCTGTGTCTGATGGTCTCAGGGTCACCATGGCTGCCCCACTCAGCCTGTGGCCAGCAGCTCTTCCTCCAGCATAGTAGGACCCAAGAAAAGGCTCAAGAAAACTTTCTGTCATATGAGTACCCCCTCTGCTCTGTAGCTCAATTGGGATCTTTACTGGTCAGAAAAAGTCAAGGTCTTCACACAGCCCCCATTCCCAAATTCATCCCACTAACTCTGCAATACTGCTAGCATTGCAATATCTTGTGCCTTTGCTTCTGATTCAGCATGAAATGGGCCACCTGCTACTAAAAAAGATTTCCTGATACAACCTGGTTACTACTTAAGAGGCAGCTTTAATGATAATCCATGCAACCTGCTCACAYACAAGATCTGTGACATTTAACTATTTATCCCTCCTCTCTTTCAACGTGAGGTCTTGGRAAACCCAGAGAGATCAAACTGGACCTATTTTAGAGGCTTATAAGCGTTAGCCTTTTTGAGGATGGCTGTTGCTCTAGAGGACCCAGAGCTATTAGGTGAACCAGTCTGCTCTTTCTAAACAATGACAGATTACACAGAGAAATGTAAATGATTCTTTGCATTCCTTCCAAAAAGCAATTAATATTTAAACTAATACAAAATATAGCTTCATGCTTAGGACCTGAGCATGTCTTCTTGGAAAAAGGTGCTACTCTTTCGTTATGTAATTGAGCTTTTCCCTGTTTCACTTTTTTTTTTATACAGGCTACAAAAACATTACRGCTTTAATTCCCAGCATACTACTGGTATTTTGGATTTTACAKGCAACCTCTTTGGCTTGCTGTTCTCTGAAAAATTATGGGTCAGACAAAGCAATTCCCATTAGCATACACTCAGGAAAGTAGTCTCAATGGGACATTTTAAGTAACAGAAAGTCCCTGAAATTGACAGTCAGAATACCTTAAGTACACAAGTGAAATAAAGACAGCAACAGCCAGTATATCTATAACTACAGTGGTATCTATGCCATAAAGCTTGCTAAATGGTGACAGAGGTCACAGATTTAAGAAGCTACAAACTTCCTATTTTGATGAAGTATCTGAATCAGCATAATCATTGTCATGGATGCAGCTGTGCTCATGCACACTTATGTCACTTCAGAGTACACGGCTTAGCAAAGGTGTTGCTATTCTGGTATAGCTCTTAGCAGCAACATTCTAAAGAAGAGCTGAGTCTTTAAAGCCTGAAGTATCTGGTATTATGTTAGCAACCGGAGTGGACTCTGTACCACATGAAAGCAACAAGTTCCCAATTGTCCCCCCTACTTCAAAAGATGCACTTAAAGTTTTAGAAAAATTAAAATTATTAGAATTAAAATTATTTATATCTATCGGGGTACTTCATGAAGCAAAATATTTTAACCAGTTCATAATAAAGCAGCTGTCTGAATAACTGCAAAAATGTATACCTTACTTATTGTAGGTGTTKCTTTGGTTTTGCCCCAATAGGCACAATAAGCAAAGAACGTTCTCTTTCGTGTAGTCATATGTTCCAGTAGGCAGCAACTGCAGCTATTGAGTTTGCTGCTGTTGCACATGATGTTCGAACTCATGCAGAGCCACTGAGAATAATCTGGCAGTTCATCRTTTTTCTTCTAAGAGTTCAAACCAATTGCAACTTTACTGTCACTGACAGGCCACAGATTAAAACATAAAAAGACAACGTGACTTTGCCTAGGTGATGTTACAAGCCAAAATCCAGGCAGAGGGCTTAATACAACTTGCCGGGTTTCCAGCTCTCCCTACTCACGTTATTTCTCCAGTACTTGCTAATTGAGATAACCATGAATTTTAGACCTAAGTGAATTTTAATTACTTTTATTTAGTTTTCTCTTAAACTTAGGGYGTCCAATGTATTTTGCACAGTTACTAAAATTATACAGTGGGATCAAAAAATCTAATGATGGGAGGAGATTAATACCTGTAATCTTAGTACCCTTGCTCCTTATAGTATAYTAAGAAGCACTTTTCTCCAGTGAGAAGTGAGAGCCACAGCTGACAAAGAATAATGAAAACATGTCAGAGGTTGGCTCTACTGTAATAGTAAATAATGCACATCCTCTTCATATTTATTTAATTGAGAGAACATATTTTATTTATAAGTTTGGGGTGGGCCTGTCCAYCTTCCACATATGAACAGCATTCTAGGGGGAAGACACAAAGGAATTATGCTTTATTATTCTGAATATTCTGATTTATTATCTCWGATATGAATTATTATTCTGAAGACTTGCCTTTTTGTTAAGACCAAGACCAAAAAGACCATATTGTTATATGTGCCTGGCTTTGTTACAGAAGGTAGATTGCCTTTGTTCTTGTGCAAACTTGATCAAAATAGAGCCAGTGTTATGAAATCCTTGTGTTGAAAATGTGTAAAACAGGGAAAAGAAGTGTATTATCATCTGCATAATAACTAATGAAAAGGAAATGCTAGAATAAAATTTGCATAAAAATTAGGGTATCTGACTAACAGTAATGTTTTAAAAGGCCAGCTTCAAGACTACTGTATTGAGTTTCAACTCATTCCATCAACCACTTTACTACCCTGAATAATTTTTAAAGTTACATTTCTGAAGTGAATTTTCTGATTACAATTCCACGGAACAATAAAACATGGCAGTCCATCAACCACAGCCACTTTTGCCTGACTTGGGAACAAACTGGTAAAATCTGCAGGTTTATTCCACTCAGACCCCCTGCTAAACAGATCCCTTGCAAGTATTTCCTAATGGACTGGCGTCTGGGTAGGGTTTTTTTCTGACATTTTCCATCATTCAAACCAAACACATTTAGGTAAGGTATATAAAGAGAACTTTCTTCCCCAGATGSTCTTTGTTTTTAAGACTGCCCCTACACATTATGAAATCTGAACACTACGTGATAAAAATACTCACTGTTGATGCCRTAATGCTAAGATACAAATCTACAGCAATCCCCAAAGCAAAGGACAGATTGCACATTTTTAGGTGAGGCCATGACAAGTTCTCCTCGGCTTTGTGCTGGCTGCATCTCTGGGGGAGCGCTCTTGATGTCAAATTACTGCAAAATGCCGGACTTCAACCTCACGGTTCYTCATTTCTGCCTTCCCCTTGTCCCCTCTGAAAACTACCTTGTGTTTGAAGTATCCTCTACACATTTTTATGTAAAGGTATATGTTATGCTTTCAGATCCCTCGCCCGAAGATGCTAATTAACCCTTTCCTCTGGGCTAAACCTGTAGKCTCTTCTGCCACCTCCCCCACACGCACACCTCCGGCTCCAAAGGCGGGAGGATGGATCCAAGGGCTCGGCCCCGCTACCCACCGGCACTGCAGCCGCCTGCCTAAGAATTGTATCATCTTTCGCTGATTAAGAGAGTTCGAGACCGGCACCGTTTGACAGCCAGGTCCGCACGAACAAGCCGAGGGCATGTTTAATAACCCGCCGGTGCCGGGACCCGGGGCAGCGCTGGGGCACAGCCCAATGGACCCCCGTAGTCGCTTCCGGCGCTGAAGGGGGGCTCGGCGGAGCAAGCCCGGCTTCGGCCCCCGAAGAGGATCCCTCATCTGGTATTTTGCTAGGGTATCTCTTCTCCCAGCCCAGATTACTCCCTCCCCACTTATCACCCGGGAAAGGGAGGGAGGAGGGGAGGGAGGGGGAGACTTTCCGTGCGCAGCCCGGCGCAGGTGACAGGAGGGAAGTCGAGAAACAGTCGCGGGTCCCTGACCCAGATAGCTACCGAGCACCTCCCGCCCAAGGAATTACTCTGCCGCCCTCCTGCCCTCGGCCGAGCCCGGATTCGTCCCCTCATCACTTTYCCCCCATCCCCAAGATGTCCGCTGTGGCTGCTCCTGTCGCCGCCGCCGGCGGGAGCGCACCCACGGCCCCGGCCGCACTTGCCCGGGCCCGGAGGGGTCGGGCCGCTCCCGCCATCCCGCCCCTCCCGCCGCCGCCTGCTCTTGAGTTACCTGTTCTGATGACCCGCGTAGTCTTTTTTTCCCCCTCCTCTCTGCAATGAAAATCCGCGGCCGGTCACTCTCCCCCCTCCTCCCTCGCTTCGCCGCTGCTCTCCTTCCTCCTCCTCCTCCTCTTCCTCCTCTTCCTCCTCCTCCTCCTCCTCCTCCTCCTCCTTCCCCTCCTCAGCGGGAGCGCGTGTCAGTCACATCAGCTGCCCGGGCAGGCAGGGAGAGCAATGCCCAGGAGCTGCCGGGAGTGCCAAATAAAGACAAGTACAGAAAGGGAGAGAGACGGTGGCAGAGATGGAGAAAGMAAGCAAAAAGTGGGTGGAGTGTGAAACTGGAGAGAGAGGGAGCGGGAGAGGTGTCTCACGGCGGCGGCTGGGAATCTGCTGGGAAATGACATTTGTGGAACATCACGGAGGAGCAGGGGAGAGTGCAGGCAAGCCAGGGTGAGGGCACCCACGACCCTGCCTTTGCCCATGGGGCACAGCTTGGGAAARTGGGAAGCACTCCACACCACACCAGCCTGGTCCACGGTGGGAAAGAAAAGCTCATGTGGAAATCGTCAGACCCTTCACATCACATGGCAGGGAAGGTCGAGGGCAGCCTCACTTATGCCTGGATATTTCATTGTCTCCTCTGGGCTGGACTAAACTCTGCCAGCCTGACCACAGCTGTAGGGCCCACGGTGGGGYTGCTTTCTTCACTCAGTGTGGCCATGAAATTAGGATTTCTCCCMGGGGGCAAACCCTTGTGCTCAGGCCTCATTTGTCAGACTCTTTGAGCCTCACACCAGTCTGTATCCCTGGCCAAATGGAAGTGTGAGCATTCTGCCATCGTGCAGTGCTTGTCACCACATGGTCCCAAGGGACAGCCACCTGAAATCTGCCTACGTGCTCTTATCAAATGAGCTGGCTTTCTGCACGGAAGTCTTGGGAGAAGACCATTAATTCACAGCCACTAGGGAAACAGTTTGCTCTTGACCAGAAAAAAAAATTAATTAGTTAGTGATAATAAAAAAGACCACATACATTTTTCAAGTCACCCATGTGGTCATGCAAAAACAGGTAACACATTTATCTATCAAATATATACCTTATTTTAGAAGATTTTGTGTTTCATTTTGATGGTCTGACAACACCAATATAAAACACAGAACGTAAGGATTTGTTTTAAGTGTGCAGCAGTTAAATGTAGGCTGAGGAAAGTCGTATTTTAACAAGAATGCCATAGTTAATAGCAGCTCACAGACCTCACATGCCTAAAGTCAGCATTAAGCAAAAGCAAGCAGACTGCAAGGATCTGTCTGGGATCCAAACTCAGTAGTGCAGACAATGTAATTGGCATTGGAAATTGCAAAAAGATCACTGGCACAGTTTGCTGTATGAAGTGAAATGAAGTAGTTCTCCTTGGAATGCATAAGTAGCCAGATGAAATCAACAGAACAGCACRTATTTTAAACCAGACAGTCTTGCCAAACCTTCCAAGAGGATAAAGGTAGTGTGGAACTGAAGACCTGATTGAAAAAATGCACAGAACACAGAAACTACTCAAGAGAAGTGAGAAGCAAGCCCAGAAGATCCCCTTCTGGAAAGAAAACCCAAAAGAAACAGTGAAACTACTACACTTAGAGTAAAGCTCAAGGTCTGTATTTGTTGCAACTCAGAGAAAAGAAAGAAAAAAATCTCAAGACTTACACAGTGTCAACATGATAAGTTGAAAGTTTAGAATGATAAATGCAATAGAATTTCTGTAGAATGTCAATTTAATTTGAGAAAATGTAGATAAGTGATGAAGTATTTTATAAGTTCTTATTGCAAGAGCTCAGTCAAGCACTTCACATCATCATTTTACATAATAGGCATGCAGAAAAGAAGGAGCAACTATGGGGCATTTCCTTTCCAAGGAAAGCTTTACGAGACTACCAAACCAGCAGATGACCTTCATGTCTAAAACATGTCTGTAATCTATCTCCATTCCTGTCTTCTGGTGCTTTCTTCACAAAACAGTCAAGTTATTTCTTCTTATCCTGAGGAGAATTTTGGCAAACCTAAAAGGCTAAGTCTAAGATAAAAGGAACAAGAAGTAATAAATTTAGTAAGAAGAGAAAAAAAAAGAGATTCAGTAACTGTAAAGTGACCTCATAAAAGGCAGGAAACCAGGTGGCAAGCAAAGATATAAGGTGAAGTGCCTGAAAATACTAGAGAAGAAAGCCTTATTTTTTCTATAATAAATAAAGGTAATCAGAAAGGCCAGGTATATTAAAGAACTTCATAATCTTCAATTCAAGCTGACCAACATCCCCCTAAAGAGAAGAACTAAATGAGAGATACGCAAATTTTGGACTTTGCAAAATACTGCATGTGCAAAAATATTGACTAGATGACATGAATTTGCTTCATCTCCTTAAGGAAAAAGGCTTGGACAGCATTAAYGGATCAATATTGAAAGTGGCAATGGAATTGGCATGAAGTGAAACATTGGGCAAGGAATGACTGAAAGATCAGACCTTGGGGCTGAACACTTTGCCCTCAGTCTAACAATATATTCAGATATACAGAAATTTACATTGATGCCAGTAATTGAAACACTAAAAGTTGGAGGGTTTTATCTATATACTTTATTGGGGGGGGGGTGTCACCAAATTCAGCAGCAAAACATTCAAAAAAACCCTTAAAATTCTATCTTAATACCACAGTCCTCCTGAAATTTTGAGCAGTAATAGCCCTCTTGCAGGAAATTGCCAAGTTAAAATGTAGCAACTCATGGAGTATAGTGAATTTGATTTAATATAATTTTATTCTTTTTTTTTTTGTCATTTTACTTACTAACTTTGCTGCTGCAGATAATCCGTGCCAAGGCTGGCATTTTTGTTCCCTTTTATAGAAGAGTGTATTCCTAAAGTTGTGCAGGGATCCCAAAGTACACATCAGAAGCTGTAGAGATAGGCTATCAAAATCTCTGTAGAATGATAGCAGTGTAACCTACTTAAAAGAAAATATTCTGGTGTATTTTTTATTTGCATGGGTTTTTTTTCACAGAAGAAAACTTAAAGATGTTAATTCTTACTTTCCTAGTAATGTTGAAAATGGACTTGCAATGTACATGATTGTAAAATTTCCCTATTGATGAAAGTTGCATCTGGAGAAAACGACAAATATTGTTGCTCATTTCCTTGATTTCATGCAGTCTGCCTTTGCTGGGCCAGTGCAGAAAATATGGATTTAAATTGCAGAAGCGCTTATTGATGTGAAAATAAATTGTAATATCATGTCAAAATCTTGATAGTGTGACTTTCTAGATCTGCTTAAATAATATTGGAGTGCATTCAGGACGTGTCAAGACTGCTTTTGCAGTCCAAATCTTTTACCAAATCTGTTGTTTAGTCTACAGAATTTGAAAAACAGCATATAGYTAATTAACAACATGCATCCATGAAGAGTCCTTTGGGGGTGTCTTGTACAGATCAAGTTTCAAAACACACAGGAAAAAATAAAGGGAAGATTCTGCTAGAGAAGAGGACTATTTTTCCTCTTTYAGACTGGTGTGAAATAAGGCTGAATCTGCCATCATTCAAGCTGTTCACCTTTAAAATATGCAAGCAGATTCTAATTACATTTAATTTCATAKATGTCACTCTACTGCTTTTTTATCTCTTCTCTGCATTTTCTTTTATGCAGTAAGCTCTGGGGGTGTGGGCTTTCATAATTCTACATTAATGAGTTGCGTGCTTCTTTTTAGGCATGGCAACATAGAAAGTTAAGTAATAAGCATGTGCTTATCATTAAGTATGTGAGTAATGGCATCCCTGTGCAGCAGAGCACTGAAGCATTCCCTGAAGCATTCACTGAAGCATTCACTGAAGCATTGTATTTAAGCAGCTTGTCACATAGGGAACATTACTTGTTTTTAATACAGTATATGTTTAATGGCTTTGCTGAATCTGAGGGGAAATTGTTCTGATCTCACAAATACTAATCTTTGTGACTACTTTTACTAATGATAGTTTTGTGGTTTAATTCAGTTCTGTAGAGGTTCTGGGAAAGATCCTTAGTGGATATGGTAGGCTTGGGCTTCAGTTTTGCTAAGTATTTACATTGTCYTGTCTATTGATGATCATGGGATACAGGCTCATGTTGTGTTTTTGCTAAACAACCTCTTTTATACAGTACTGCATCTTGATAATGGATTTCAAGTAATGTTTTGTGGTTTTCATTTAATTACAGGCAGAAATTTGTGAGGAACTTTTAATGAGGATCATTTGACTGAGCWAATCTTCCAGGTATGTGAGTCTAGTATTATTTGCCATCTTGAACTATTCTCTTGCTATGTATGAAATCTATTGAAGCAGTAGTCAAAGGAATAACGTTCCTTACTTATTGGTCAGTGTTAGTTTTCCCATTTTAGAATCTAAGCATTTCTGTTTAAGCATCCTGGTTCTGTTTTCATCTTCTTTTCAATCTGGGATTCTGTAAGAGAGACTGACAATGTTCTGYGGTGAGGCATCAGAACAACTAAACAAAGTGAGGTATTGCTCCTGGCTGAGTAGTTGAACACACGGTTGTGTCCTGCCATCCTTGAAGCTCCAGTGACTTCCAGAATGTGCAAACATGTCAGGCATGGAAGTCTGATRTTTGCATCTTCTTCTGGCTGCAATTTTTCTTAATAAGTGACATTCCCTTTCTTGTTTTCTGCTGCTGTGTTTCTTTCATCTCCATGTGTATGATGGCATCACTGTCATGATCAGAGCTTGTCAAGATTTTCTGTGTCTACATCATCAGTAAAATGCATCTGTCTTCTTCAGGTACTACTGGCAGTTGAAATCCCCCATTTAGTGATCAGCCAAAGGCATTTTTGCTTATTGCTGAGGAGGTGCTGCCATAGTTTCCTTTTTTTCTCCCATAAATTCAGGTTGCAGGGGTTTTTTTTTTTCATCTCTTAGAGGCAGAAAACATAGAGTCAGCTCGAAACTTTTCCTGGGAAGACTTACAAACGATTCCCTGAGATCAATATTCTTGTTGCATAGGAAAGCCCAGACAGCTGTTGCAGCAGAGGTACTGAAAGATCCAGATGCACAGAAAATAAGATTTTTTTTCCATGAAAAGCTGGGGATATTTGAGATTCTTTTTTGTTAGTGGATTCAAAGTTTACAATGCAAACCACTGAGCTAGAAACTTATTCTTTTGTTTAAAATATGTTCCCTGAATCTGGGAATGGTGCTTTAAAGAAAACACCTAATTGTGCAAAATCTGTGGTAAAATCACATGAATTGATAATATAGATTTTTTTTACAGAGAGGACACTTTGTGATTTGATATGATCAAATGGCAATGTGTATTCTGGAAGTTAACCAATGTTTATTCTGGAAGTTACAAATTTAGTGTTGTTCCAAGCATTTAAAGAGACTGTGCCCTTATTGAAACAATGGTTCCTAAGCAGCGTAACCCCACTTGTGGTCATTGCAGGCCGAGTAAGTCAAATAAAAAGCCTCTTAGAGACGGAATTCCCCTGTTTTTTCGCAACAATTAATTAGCTACCTGGTGACATTTGCTGTCCCCTTCTCCCAATGCTGTACCTAGTTGGTTTTGTCCATCTCCAAGCTCCTTCACACCACGTGGGTGAGAGGAAAGCAAGAAAAGAACTTTGTCCCTGTTAGATCAGTTCACTCAGGCAGGAAACAAAGACTTTTACCTCGACATAGTCATCGTGCTTTGTCTTCCCCTGGTGAGAACCCATTTAGCCATTGATAGGTATCATCTGTAAATACACTTACCACCCTAATGTAAAGTAGAGGGCGCCAAACTATGAGTTTTGAATATGAATCTTCAAAATATTTTACCTGGTTCTTGAAAGAATCTGAAGTGATTTATACTTGTCTAATACAGAACTGGAATGCCACAGGTGACAGTGGTGCAAGTTTTCTTCCACTCMTTCAACCTCTTCCTCAACCAAGGACTTGAAGAATAAGATACATAGACTCAATTATATATTGTCGTGGTTTAGAGACGATTTTAGGAGGAAATGCTCTGGAATGAATGTTTCCTCTAAAGAAAAGGGTTTCATCAATGCCTTTCCAACGATACGAAATGAATTTTCTGGTGAAAGTGGAAAATACAAGGAGCCTGCAGGACATGGGAAAAAATTAATAACTGTTAGATATTGAACCTTAAGAACCTTACCCCCCCCCCCCCCCCCCCCCCCCCATCCACAGCAGAACAAACAAACCCAAAATGCCAGGGGAAGGGAAAAGCTATTGGGCACCTGGCAAGAAGGAACAAAACGGCAGATGGCCCTTTGTCTCAGGGAGGTGAGGGAAGTCCACAGAGGAACTCGGGGGGAAAAAGCAGATGGGAATCTGGTGAATCTGTGAAGTTGGTCTCCTCCTTGCAGCAGATGAAGCTGGTGGTTTAGAGCCCTTTCTTTCATTGGTTCAGCTTCTCCCAGGGTCTGGCTCGAGATAGGATTGTCCCCGTGGCTTCCCTGTCGGTCTGCACCAAACGGCTCCCACCAATGGTCTGATTCAGACCAAAAGCCAAGCCAGACAGTCCAAGAATAAAGAGAAGCCACTGAAGAATTGCTGTTACAGTCCAGGGAAAAACTTCTTGCCTAGGCTAAGAAAACCAAGCCAGCTAAAAGSAACAGTGCAGCCTCTGATTTGCACAGGAAGCTGAGCACACGGGAGARTGAGAGTTTGAACAAAGCCGCGCCAGAGTTCCCCTGGCTCCTGCACCTGCCCTGGACTCTCCTTCAGGCTACAGGACCCATTTCTGGGCATAAAGCAGATAATCAGGAATAGAGTATCATCATAAAATCACCCAAAGACATGTATCCTCCTGCAAACTGACATTGCTGGCAAGGAACCCTAGGTACAGTACACTACTTAGATTATTATGCATTTTTGTCAGGCTAAATTATTATTTTGCAATTTATGACTACCTRGATTAGGGACAGAGAGCTGATCAGGCACAGCAGCACAGAGCCTAGCACAGTCATTTGCTCCAGATTTTGTATTCTCCATGGCAAATGGGGTGGCATAATTTTATTTTACAATATTCTGAAATTCTGAGAGCTTTTTAAGACCAGGGCCCTTTTCTGAAATCTGTCCTTCTCAATACATGATTTCCCCATACATCTGTGGCAGAAGGATTTCCTCTCTTGAATAAAGAAGGAGTTTTTTTATAAGAACTTTGCAAGCATAAAGCTAAAAAAGGATTTTAGGATAAAACAAGGAATGGAATGGCATGGAATGGAATGGAATGGAATGGAATGGAATGGAATGGAATGGAATGGAATGGAATGGAATGGAATGGAATGGAATGGAATGGAATAGAATATTTCAGTTGGAAGGGACCTAAAATGATCATATAGTACAAATAGCCACAATAGCTTCCTTTTTTTTTTATTTCCCAGAAATGGGAAGGATGAGCAAAGTTAAACGCAATGGAACATACTTAAATTTCATACATAAAATGGATGGAGGAACTATAAATATTTCACAGTGGTGGGATGAAATCCTGGTTCTTCCCAAGTTAGTGAGTGTTTTGTCACTGCCTAACAGAGTCACCATTTCATCCTACATGTCTGAATTAATGTTTTACTTGAGTAAATGTAGGTCAGTCATTTAAGTATCAGAAAAAATATTTTTGTTTCAAAACCAGTCATTTATTTAATTCTTATTTTCTTGTTTCCCTGTGTTTACAAAGGCTCTGCATATACTGCACTGTATTTCCAAAAGCTGTCATYTTCTTTAGAAAAGAATATTGTTCGSTCTCTTGAATARTTCRTCTTGGAGTTCTCTTTTAATCCCTCATCAAATGTGCCAATCTTGTATCTTCATAAAGGAAAAGAAAGATAAAAACACTCTAAAGCTGATTTATGAATTAGACCATGAACATTAAAAATATATAAAGTCTTGGTATAAATAAGGACTTCAGTTTTGATTCTGATTCAGTTGTATCAGTACCTCTGAAACAATACTATCGGTTATATATAGATTTCCACTATTATAAGTGATTTATCATGGAGTATGCAAAAAAGGAACATGAAAGAKAAATATGATGGAGATTTGACATTTAACCTTGAGCAAATAAGGCTAACAATCTATGTAGCTTTTGAAGGGAAAATTAAATACTTTGAGTACAATATAAATYAMACTGTGAATAATATGCAAATTATARTATTTGTGAAACAAATAGTTGATAAAAGAGCTTTTAATCCAAGTTCCTATGTATCCCATTAGGTTGAAATATAAATAGGTGCAAAGGAAAGAACCTAGAAGCACTTTCATAGACAATTTGTGGCCTACAGATACTTGTTATTAGATTACTGTTGTTCGTTTGATGTGCACATCACATTATCAAAATACCTTTCAGCATCCCAGGGAAGTTCAGCTCTGTCTTGTCCCTCTGATCTGTAGGAGGTCATCTACCTATACTACCCAGCTGCTGAGCTGGAGATCTCCAACTAATTTCTTCAGTATAAGACAGACTCAGGCACTGCAGATTGTATAAAGTGTGTTTAAAACTTTAAATGGTTTTAACCCAAACAGTCAGGTATTGTYATGAAGGATGTATTTACAAAGTCAAACCAGCATTAAAGGCACTCATCTGTGCCTTGGCTTATAAAGGATTGTTCAATCCTGAAATGTTAGCCTCTTCTGGCCACCAGCTTCATTCAGCCCATAACAATCAGCTAAACCTGTTCTGTTTATCTGTAGTTGGCTGCCTCAGCGTGGTTGAGTAGTTTGTCTGTGGCTTTTGTCACCTCCTGTGTACGTACCTTAGAGATCAGCAAAGTTTGGGACTATGTTGGGGGGCCTTGGGGTCAGCAGGATAAGGCATTGAATTGCTCAGAGTTCKATTGTGAAGCCCTTAATAAAAAGTAAATAAAATATGTCAGAGGAACAATGGAATGAAATCTTTTGGGGAAACAAAAGAAGATGGTGCCCATATTAACATTCTTGGAACCACAAGCTGATYCTGAGTCATTCATCAGTATTTATAATGGTTCATTAGCATTAATGTTATAACATTTAAGAAGTTTAAATATTTCTGAAGTGCAGCTTTTCCAGGAATCACTGTGGTATTCATAATATATCATCTTAAAATGTTCATTTTAGTGTTATTGAAAAAAGTTGGTAGAGAACCTGATGTACTCMACATCTGGGAGTTGCTTGAGATTGA
Organism: Malurus melanocephalus; assembly: GCF_030028575.1. Classification (NCBI taxonomy): domain Eukaryota; kingdom Metazoa; phylum Chordata; class Aves; order Passeriformes; family Maluridae; genus Malurus; species Malurus melanocephalus. Next base: position 76,329 of record NW_026623311.1, read on the forward strand.
TTATCCTGATTATTGTGTGATCCCCAGATMCCCAGACAAAAGGTTGTGTATCTTCTATGGTAATTTACTGTTCAATGAAGAAAATCACAACAGAAGGGACTATTGTTGTTTTGCTATTAGTAGTTATTTTTATAATTGTAACTAAATTTTTCCACCTTCCTGTTGTCATTTTGGATGTTAGTTCCATAACATCAATCACAGCCTTTTTAATGTTTTCATTTTCTGAAATGCAAATACTCATTTTCAAGAGTGCAACCAAAACCCAGATAAAAAGTTAGAATGTCACATTTCTGACTGCTGCCTGAGTGCCAACAAAAGACAAGCATTAGACCCTTTCGTTTCCTATATAGGTGGGGAAAAAAACCCCAAATCTGTAAAAGTTATATATTCATGTTTCCTGATACTCTCCAAAAGAATGATAAGCAAAAGCTCAGCTCCTCAGAGATGTTTAGGTCTTTTACAAAAATAGATTTCAATACATAGACTGGACATCTGTATCTGTCCAGGGGCTGTTTTTAGTAATTGGAAGTTCAAACTGGAGCCTTTCTGAGCAAAACACCTGCTGTCTTTAGTCCATTTTTGTTTGAGGGAGAGCCTCAGGTTTAAAGGTCTGTTTCTTCCAGGTGATTGCAGTAAGCATAAGTTTAGTCACTGATTTGAGAGAGTGGGTGGCAGTCTTAAGAGGTCCACTGCTGTTCCAGCTGAAGTCAACTTGAGTAGCTTGAGTAGCATAATTTAATAGAAGATAGCTCTAATTCAGGAAATAATTTGCAAAAATGCCCTTAAACCTTTGTGCAGCTGAATCAGCTCACCTTTGAAAAAACCTCTCTCCTTCAGATGGTGGGGCTGTTGAAAGGAACAGCAGTAGCAGCTGCTATGTGGGACTGTGTCTTGCCCGGCAGCCTCATTCACTGGCTGTGGATTTCACCTTCCACGCTCCCATGCAAAGGCCATGATTACTGATTTCTATCCAGCAGCGGTGGATGCAGCCTGGCATTAGTACTTCCTTGGAAAGCAGTTGCTGTGTCCCTTTTTCAAAATTTTTGGGTGCTGGGAGTGCATGGTCCAATTTCCCTGCAGTGCAAATGCATGACCTTCAGAATAGGTGGAAAGRTGTGACTGAATGCAGAATGATAACCAGAAATGAACTGGTGTCATATTAGGACTGGTTTGTCATGTATGTGTGTGTATGGACACAGATGAGGGATCTATTTTGTGTAAAGATTTTCAGTGATAATAGTCATCGAAGCTACTTCTCTGTTGTCACTGTGTATGTTGAATTGGAGACCATGCTGTTAAAATACTCAGTCAAGAACATAGAAACATTTTTTTCTCTCTCCTACTATTTTTCTTTGCTAATACTTTTTTAGCTTGTAACTTTATATAAAGAAAAATGGCCACAGTAGCTTTTCTTTAATTTTATTTGCGTGACATATAGAATATATAAAATGCAATTTATAATAATTACATCATGTGTAATGAAAATATATTTAATATAATTAACTAATATTTATAAGTAGAACAAAATATATGGTGTATGTAATATATACGGTATATAATATATAAAATATAAAAATCAGAGAACCACAGAATTTTTCATGTGGGAAGGGAYCTCTTGAGGTTCACTGGCCCCTAAATTATCTTCCTTTTCCAAAAAAATCAACTTTTTCATTTCAGCAAGAGTACTTTRATGCAGTTTCTTCTGTCTTATTTAAACAATTTATTTGATACATTTTTAAAAAAATCAAAGATAAAGATATATAAGGAAGAAATGCACTTTTTAGAAAATTGCAAATAATTTAATCTAGAAGAATGATCACAAAGTTCAGCAATGTAAGCAGCTGTTGCTCCTTTGACATTAATAATACAATGTTTTTTATATAGCACCTATACCTCCATATCTGAGTTGTTCTCTGATTCTCTAAAACAATAATTCTGATTGGGGGTTTTACCTCTTTAAAAACTGGTTTGTTCATTCCGTGTGTGAGCCACACCCTGAAAAACCAAAAGGCTTTGCACATGCCTAATTTAAGATTTAACCTAGTTTTAGTGTTAAACCTGTTTCAGTCTGTCATTGTGTTGCTTAAATGCAGTGCGACTCAAGGGTTTCTATTTTCTCTTTAGCGAATCAATTTTTTATAATCTGCCATGTTTTACAGCTTAATTCCTGCGTCTAAGGTGCACAGTGTTCTATTCCTCCACTAAAAATAATTGGGAAAAAATTCACTGCCTTTTTATTTTGGTTTTCACTGCACTGAATGTAACAAGAAGAGCCAGCTTGATAGCACTGGAAGCTAAACTCTCAAAATTGTGCTCAGGGCAGACAACAGACAATCAGATCACCTCACACAGACACAGAACCTTCAGCCTTTCACCTCAGTGCAGCTGTTTTTGTGTGTTCTTACAGCGCTTTCCAGCAATGTCTCAGTTGCTGATCACCGAGAGCTGGACTGGTACCACTCCTGATTGCTTCCAGACTCCTGAAAAGGTTTTGTGGGAATTAAAAAAAAGAAGGCTTATTAATTCATGTTGCTTTAGGCTATCACAATGCTATATTCTAAAAGATCCCTAGCTTTAGAGCTGCAGAATCCCTGGGAAGTTCAGGAACCTGACTCTGTGGTGACCTTTTCTGAAAGAAAGGTCAGCGTGCCACAGGCAGATTTGCCAAGTCAACTGCTTTTCCCTGTAGACCAAAGCTTTGTGGTCTTATCCACAGATCTGTTAGGAAACTTGGCCAGGCCACTGCTTTTTGTTGTCTCAGGCACAATATGTGTGTCAAATAAAGTTTCATACTAAGTGAGAGCAATTAATTAAACTTAGGAAAAAAAGAGCTTAAAATCCATCCTGTGGCTCCATGTACATGATTTCCAATTTATTACAATTGTAATGCTTTCCTAGATTAATTCATAGGATGTGTTTTTGTACACACCTTGCTCTATTTGCACAATTATTTTCATGCTTGTTTCTTTGTTCACTCAAAGTTGAGGGGGATGGAACTTACTTGGCACATTATGGAATAATCTTGCAACTGTTTGGGTTAGCTTGGGATCAAAAAATAACCTCATTGCTGCCACTGACACCTCATTATTGTTAACTTACTGTTTCCTATGCCAAAGACCTTCTAAACATATGAGTTTAATTCCTTTATTTTAGGGGATCATTTTAGGATGCAAAATCTGGACAGGCCATTAACAGTTATTTTAAACACACTCATAGAAATGCTTTGACAGTTGGAGGTGGTTTGGGATGGCAACTTTGCTTTGACAGTGTTGTGGGGCTTTTTAGTTTTGACTGAAGATTAACTTAGGACCATGATAAGTGTGTGATCTTCYCCCCTCTTCCTTCAAACTTCTTTTTGTGAAAAGTGGGCCTTAATACTTAAAGTGCTGTGAAAACTGAAGATTTTATTGTATTGAATCTCTCCAGTATATTATTTTCCCCTATTTTCCTTTACGTCTGTTCATTTGCATCTTAGATTAAGGTACCTGTTTAAGGCCAGAACTGTGTGTTCAGGTAGTATTAATCAGCCAATGTATCTTTGGAGACAAATTCAGTGAATTTTTCCAATGATATTTTAGAAGTGGGCTCTTACCTATAACAGCTATTTTTACCTATTACAGTTCAGGTTAGATGCTCACCTCTTGTCGGTCTCCAGACCTTACATAAARCTCAGAGATCTGCTGTTTTATAGTCACTGAACATCTGACCCAGTGTTCATGCAGTTRCTTCACTGAAATATAATCTGAAACTTGGAACATCCGTGGTGCTAAGGATTTAAAACTTTATTTATGTGACTAGTGTAGCAAAAATATATGCCGATCTAAAGTGGCTTCTATATTGAATATTTTTAGGTCATTGTACAATTATGCCCATACAGACTCCTTAATTGACCAAATAGTCAAGTRTGTCACCTCTCTTGATTTTTTATTAACCTCAGAAGCCCCAATCAAGGTACTTATAGCAAAGTATGAATATGTCAAATTCCTGTGTGAGTCACAGACCAGATCYTGTGGATCAAAAGCTCAGTGGCTGAACTTTGCACTGGGCTTTATAAGAATAACTTGCACTTGAGAGTTCCAGTGATACCTGTCACTGCTGCAGGATCTAGGTTCAGATAGCTCTGCAGTGTTGCAGCTCAGCACAAATACACTCACCTGGAATTTCTTATGTGMTCTAAGAAATAACTTGCCATTAAACCTTCATACCAGTAGCTGTATTTGCAGTGAATAAAGATAGATTGTTCCTGCCTATGGCAAAAGGCAGGGGAATATACATCAGTTGGCTGTTCAGGTTTTTTATGATTCACTTGTCTCAATTGACTCAAATCAAGTTTTAAGATCATTTTCCCTCAGAAGGATGACAGATCTGAATTTGTTGGATTCCGTCCTTTTGCATTATCAGGAGGACATAAGGACATATTTTGAATCTGGCAGCACCATTGGCTATTTTGGCTGGTGTTGTGAAGGATAAGGTGGGATTGGCCATTACCAGCTCCATGCATATGTTATAACAGCAAACATTTGGTTGGCTCTAGGAGTTGTAACTACTGACACTACACTTGTGATGCTGTCCAAAATAGAGGAGGGATACCAGTGGTAATACATAAGATAATGATCAATTTATACAATCACTATTTCAGTAATTGAGGGAATGTTGGATTTTATGGCATGTCCCTGATCAGTTCTGAAATTCTGGTGCAGCTTCGTGAAGAAATGGAATTTTCTGTCATAATTTTGCTTATATGCCACAACTTTTTACACTTTTCCATAACTTCTTAGGTAGCCCCTCTTTTMAAATTTATGGGTTTGCTATGACTATTCATTCAGAAAACGCCTGTTGCTTTCTTTTGTCTGAAGAGATGTAGTTTAATAAATAGATACGCTGTATTGCTTCATGGTCTTGGCTGCGTAGAAATGTCCATTACAACAAACACWATAATCCCAGCTCAAATATTTTGAAATAACTAGTATAATGCACTCTTCTCCTTTTAATGTAAAAAAAAGGCTCTATTTTCCTAGCAGGGTTTTTGGACAACATCCACAACAGAATGGCATGAGATAAACATGGTGAAAGCTACACAAGGACAAAAACTGGCCCACAGATACTGAGTTTATTTGAAATTCATGCACACAGTCATCTGAGGTGTTTGTAGTTGCAGCTTTGCACCATCCCACCTGTGTAAGTTACCTGATGAGCACATCTTTGGTGTTCCACATGATGTCTGGCTCTCAGTGCACACACTGATGCRCCCATGTGTGCTCACACTGCAGTGAGCCAAAGTGATCAAATACAACCAACACACTGATCAACAAAACAAAGTAGAAATGTTGAGGAAAAGGCCACGTAGAAAAGACTTTTAGACAACTATGTTCAGCTATATGCGTGTAGGTGGGAACTGGCAACTTTGTGKCAGCACTAAAACAATTGGTTGATTAAAAGAAAATAATCAGTATCTAAAAAATATATGGTGTGTGCATAAAGTGGATGTGTTACATACATGTTTGGTATTCCACAGCATATGTGAGATAAATTCAATATGTAATTATGTGATATTTGTTACTATGTAATTCTCTTCAAGCACTGGAAGATCACTGTGGACTTCCATTTGCCCTTATAAGGGAATTGTTAATTGGAATATRTACTTACAGAATTTTCTTGTATCAATTTTCTTCTAGAGAAAACTTGGTTTCAAGTGATGAAAAGTGTGGTACTATACGTTCCTTCWATTTTTTATTTCCTCTTAGACATTTTTTTCCTGTAAAGAGCTATTTACTGGAGACACCACTTTTTGATATCATAGTTAAGGGTCTATTTTTAAAGCTGGTAGTGAGTTAGCAGTGGAGTTGCTGTTGACACAATACACTCATAATTTGTTGTGTTTTTATATTGCKTGTCTCTATTGATCATCTCTAGGAAATGTTTTTAGGATTTAATTAAGTATTAATCAGAGAGGCAAAGTGAGGCAATCACTGTCTTCTATTTCTAGTTGAAAAACAAAAAAATCAGCGGAAAACTTTTTACATAGAGAAAATAACACTACAGAAGCAAACTTTGCCTTAGGTGAGCTGTTCTTCCTTATATCCTTTACAAGCAGCATAAAGAGGCTTCTTCTGACAGTAATTCAGAGGATCTATGTGTCTCGTGACCACAGAGGGGGACTAGGGAGATTTTTTCTGGAGTAAAGTTAATGTGGAAATGACTCAATTTTTTCTATTTTTCTGCCTTGCACCAGACTACCGTATTCAGTGCTGATAAAATAGAAAAGATAGTAAGATAGAAAAGAATAGGATTTGGCATTATCTGSTAGTGCTTGTGTAATTAATTACGGGAACAGGAGGACATATATACTATCTGAATTTTTTTTTTTAAGAAGGAAAGTACTTAAACCCATTCTTGCCATTTAACTTGATGCAGCCTAGATATAGAAAATGATTCTGTATTTTGTACACAAATACGTAATCCCATTCTCATTTCTCACTGTCAAAGATATCTAGTGATCTCATATGGAAAGTTCAGAGTGCTGTGTCACAGTCAGCATATTTAGTTTCTTTGGAACTAGGCAACCTCARCTTTGTCTATTCCAAATAACACCATTTCTTATTAACAGGGTTCTTTTTAGAGTATTGATAGTATTTGGCAGGAATRGAGAACTACATGTGCTAGATGATGGTCTAGTTAATTGTGGAATTTGATTCTCTTATTTCATCAGCTGACCTGCAGGTTCCTTCTCTTTGTACCAGAGAAGCATTTTGTAAGCATTAAAAAACAAACTGGGAAGGAACCTGGGATTTTTGTTCTCAGGTGTGGTAACAATCTGATGTCTTGCAAAGGTCTCACAGCTCTTCTGACTTTAGATGTGTTTGAAAACATCTGTTAATGCACTTCATTAAAAACATCTTATCTGAAGACAAGATCGCTACTTTCCAACACGAAGTTCTCTGAAGGGATCTGAGAGCTCACCATAATTTCACTGTGCTATGGAGAAGACCAGTAGACCCTTTGAGAGGGAAACTCTTTGCAGTCAGTGTGAAAATGTCTGTGACTCTGTTAAAAATCTTTCTTCCAGCCTCTCCTCTACATGAACCTGCCAATTCTATGGTTAYTTCTCTCCTGGTAGACCATCGTAGTGACCTAACTGGTTCTTAAAATCAATCTGCAAGCTCCTCTTAGCATTTTTCAAGGCCTTATGGTACAGTTCCTTTCTCCCTCTAACAGTTTTAGAATGAGCACATAGATGCAGAGTCCTTTTCCTCTTTCTGTGTGTCTTGATTTTGGCCAGTTAGTCACCAGTTAGGATTAAACCACAGCATTGTGCTACACATTCCGGGGAGGAGAATGGAAGAAGATGAGCAGAGTATCCTTCCTCCTCTGTGGTAGAGGAGAGTTCCTTTCTTGGACATCTCCAAACATGTGCCTTGTGCTACAGCCTGGTGCAATGTTTATAAATGGATTTTCTGAGTTCATGGCCTATTTCAAAACAAGTGCTGGAAGCCAACACATTTTGTCCTGGCTCATATGGGCAAAGAGGGCATCTGTTGCAGACACAGTGGGCACCTGTTCCCCCAGGCCTCTCCAGTGGCTAAATCAAAGCCTCTATCTGGATAAGAAAAGGTCTTGAATAAAAAGGAACAGCCCTGAGTTGAATCACAAAGAAACTTAGATGATATGCAGATAAGATCTTGGACGTTTTCAAAATTACCACACTTTTCTGAACCTTCAAGCATGTTTATTCAAATGGSATTGTTAAAATTCAGTTAGGATTTCATATTTCATGCCTCACATGACCAGATTTCATTTTACTTTTCCCCAAATGTGGAACAAAAGGAAGACAAATAGCTTTGAAATTTAATTTCGGGTACATTGAATTAGATGTCAATGAGAGTTTCCTATAACTATACATGTTTGGAGACAAAATTTTACAAACCACTCTACCTGAAGGCATTACCTGGTTTTTAAAGTGCAAAAGAATGCATGAGAATCACCTTCAGGTTTGTCTAAATTGCCTCTTATGCAGTTCAGAGGAATCTGACCATGAAAGACAAAAGATTCACGTGTACTAAAGAATGTTTCTTAAACACACATAGAGTCTTTTCCATGTAAGTTCCCAAGGCTGCAGTCTGCAGGAGTAGCTTAAGGATTTGGGATGCTGTTGGGCTAGTAATTCCAAATGGTAGCTGAAATTTCCTGAAATTCTAAATTTCAGAGGTTTTGCATACAATGTGGGAGATTAGACAGTGCATAAGAGAACAAAAAAACAAGATACATGAGATTTGTGAAACGGCAAGAAGTGAGATTTAATTATCTGGTCATAGGACATTATATTTGTACTACCTTGGTGATTTAGCACCATGCTCTCCTCCTCCTCTCAGCTTCCCAACATTCACCAACAAAAAAAAAATCAGTTTGGTGCATAAAAATCTTGAAAGGACTTGGATGAGATTTCTATTAGGGTAGAAAGAGGCTTTGGAAATCTGCTGTCATCCCATCAGCCCACAGAAAAATTCCAAAATACCATATTCTGGGGGAGAGAATGGAAAATATCAAGAGCTCCAAATGTGGCAGCTGGAAACAATTTTTAAAAAATCTGGTTGGCCAATCATGTTTTGAGGGGTAAGAGAGGCAGCTGGAAGATTTRAAAGGAAGGCCTGGGCGCAGTTGAAAGGTGCTAGCAGTCTGCTAGCGAGAGCATCTAGAGCTAAATGGCTGCATGTGATGAGAAAACATGCCAAAGTGATAAGAAAAACAGCTGGAGGAAAATAAAATTTCAAAGTCTCTGAAACTGGGATGGATATGCAAATTCTGCTAACTGTTGAATCAGTAAATGAATTACTTGGCTTTTTTCCCCCTCTCTGCTCTCGTAAGTTCCTCTTGCTTTCRCATATCTTTCTGCCAGTGTCCTTTTCTGCAGCCTCTTCTTCCTCCTGACTTTTTGATTCATGATGTTTCCTCCACAGAAAATTGATATCTCTGAACAATACTGTTCACTTGTTTATAGTCTCTTAGGCCARTATTTTAACTGCTTATTTTTCTATTTCCTCACTTTATTAAGACTTTCCCTGCCTATTATTCGGAACGTGAAAACCTCCCAGTGGAACACCGTTTTCTGTGAAGGAAATGCACAGGTAGCATTGATTTTAATAGTTCCAAGTGTCACTTTGGGTAGGACCTGAAAGATTTAGATGGCTTTGTATTACACAGGTCTGGCTGGAGTAGTTGGCAGGCTTGCTGAGTCTGATGAGTTGCCTCTAGAATGTGGCAGGGTCTAAACTAAGTTTGCAGTAAGAATATTGTGACTTTGGAAAGGAAGCTCAAAAAAATACACAGTGAGGCAGATTTTCAAGGTTTTATGTGTTGAACTTGCAACTGTACTTTTGTATGTATTTTATTATATGTATAACTTACAATTTACTAGTATCTAATCACATATTTGAATCTTGTCTAGGTGTGTGCATCAGTGATGTAAAGACACATGCCAATATCTGATACAATAGCATGTTGTTTACCCTTGAAAACTGTGTGTGCTGTTTTTCATCTGTGAAAGCAAGAGACTRTGTATGTACTTTTTCCCCATAGATCATAAGGAACAAAGAGCTTATGTGAAAAAAGAGTGCAGGAGAAAATCTTAATAGATTCTGTCCCATCAAAAACTGAAATACAGCAACATGAAAAGAGCAAACATGCTTGTCTAGCTTCTCTGAAGCTGTTTGCTAATGACCTCCAATGAACTAGAAAATGTTAGAGAGCATAGTCTCAGCTTGAAGCATGAGAGAAGAAAAAATAGCAGACTGAGAGAAAGATGCAAAGCAATTGAAAGAGAATGGAGATAGTTAACAATTATTTTACAACAACAAAGCCATTATCAGGCCTCAAATTCTCGATACCTTTCATGCTGCCTGAAGCACACTGTTGTGTCCAGGAAGAGCAGCAACCGTTTTGGAGGGCATGAAAATAGACTTACAGAATAATGAAATAATAGGGCAGAYTGAAAGGGAGAGAGTGTAAAACTGCATATTAAAATATACTAGAATGAGCCTTTTTGAAAGATATCTGAATTATTGCCACCTATTGTTGCTGAAATATAATTCATTATGCAGCTTATACTAAAAATTTTAATTAAAATAATAGGATCAGAGTAAAGGATTACAGTCCAGTCTGATAAAATACTAAATGAGACAGAAAGCACAGGAAGCACTTTCCCTTTTCCAGTTATGGAAAGTTATGCTTGTCTGGCAAAGGGGAAATTCTTGGAGTGAGTGAAAAAAAAAATATTCCTGGTACAAATTAATTGTTTTCAAAGAAAGCATTTAAAATAAATTTTCAACCACCTGAAAGCCTTTGTTTGTSTCTTATTTAAAAGTAAGATCTATTGTTTTGGAAGCCTTTGACATTATATACCTCTAGCAGGAACAATTAATAAAAGCATGAATTTGCAAGAAATTCTACATATAAGATGTAGTGTTGCATGTTTTATGCTTATGTAAATTATTCTCTTGGAATAAGAAATTTCATCTTCCCTTTCTTATTTTCTTCATGATTAGCAGCAGACTAGGCAATTTATTATTTACATTCTGATGTAAATATAGATGGCCTCTGCTTAAAAAAAAAAAAAAAAGCTTGAGAAATGAGTGCAGGTGCACTTATCTGAAAAGAAGTGAGATAGTGGATTTGAGAAATAATGGGGGAGGCATTGTCCAGGTAGATTTTTTTCAGTGCATTGCTTTTGCTGGCTAAAATAACTCTGCCTTCTGCACATCCTGCTTTCCAGCRTGTAGCTTAAGAAGGTCTTTTCAGTGGTTTGCACTATCTTGTGATTTAGGAGAATTTCCCCCCAGGAAAGGTGCCCAGGGTCATGTAGCTATTGACCTTGAGAAAAAAGGATTCCAGTTGCAGAATGAAAAAATGGTTTGATCGGTTTTATTTTTAATGAAAATGAGGGAGTGGTGGAAAGGCTGAATTTTCAGGACCTCCAACAGCAYGAACGTGTATATCCAGATAAGCTGCTGTGATATCCACAAACTTAGAGATGTGCTTAGGCAGCGCCATTTAAATGGAGCAAAATATTTCCATTTCRTAGTTGGCATGGCTCCCCCACAATCCGCGCTTTGAGTGATCTGGCTCAAAATTTGCTGTTTCTCAAACAATCCCAAGATGAGGGGCTCTCTACTGCCCCTCAAAGATAAGACACAAGATCTTTGAAGCCAGCTTCATCCTTGAAGTTCTAGTGGGCACCAAGAYTTTCTTCCCCAGAAAGACACTACAGTGCTGTTTTCTTTGCTCTTTGACTGACCTTTACGAAACTAAACATGAATTAATGCAAAGAAGGCCTTTCAGCCATGGCATGCCCTTCTCAGGTGCTTGCTCAGCTGAGCTCCTGTAGCAACATCAGGGCAGCTCCCTGCTGACACCAGCCCTCTGAAGGCTGGTGGGCACGCTTCTGTTTTAACACTCAGATGCTGATCTCAGAGCTCTATGTTAGATTCTGATTTCTTTTGGCAAGATCCCAAGTGTTGCTGGAGTAGACAGGAAAACAGCCCTTCTTGATAAGGTCAGAGGAAAACCAGTTTCAAGACACAGTAGTGTACATGGAACTGGTGACATTTGCAGAAAAATAAAGCCTGAAGAGCTCTTTACTCTCTCTTACATGAAAGCCAGTATAAATGATGATGGCACTCAGGTTAGTGAAAGGATTCACTTTACAGACAAAGAGAAAAGAGTTCAGTTGATAAAATAGTTCTCTAACGAAGAAGAAGCCAAGCTGATGAAAATCAAGAAAGATTGATGGATAAACTTGCATACTGCGATGCCTAAGCCTTGGTTTATGAAGAACAGATTTTCCTTAAATAGTGCTCATAAAGTAAATTCATATAAAGGAATGCATACTTCTCCAGAACCATATATTGAGAAATAAATTGTAAACATTCCTTATGCCACTTATGTGGTACTTATTGTCTTCCAAGGCTAGGAGGAGAGCAACTGGACAAAGAGAGCAGCCCACTTTTAGGTCTTTCGTTGCTATTGTGGTGAAGAAATTACATTGTAATTGAGACTGTCCATCATTTGGCCATTATATGAAAAAAGCTTGTGCTTTACCTTGGTTAGGCTTGGGTGGTTCTTGTCCATGTTTACTTGGCTGCATGAAACACTATGTTTAAACTTAATGATGTTAAAAGTCTTTACTTAACCTAAAGCATTCTGTGATTCCCAAACTGTCTGACTAGCCTTAGTGAAAACAAGACTTTCCTCTAGGCTTTCATTATTTCTATCTTCATTCAGAAATATTACTAGTGAACAAATTAGGAGATGAATTCCAGCAGTTTGAACAAATAGCCAGGGAATTCCAGTTTGTGGCATCATAGTATCCACAGCCTTGAGCAAATAATCAGTCCTCTGTCGCTGTCGGGCAGACAGCAACACGRAATCAACAGACACAAAGACACACATATACACACAGAAAGAAGAACTATTATTGGGCAGAGGCCCTTTTATCCATTTTKCAACAAGGGTATACATTCGTGTCAAACATACATTGGTTAAGAGACAGCTGTTTAGTTACTCATCAGTATATGATTGGTGGGTTTGCAAAGAGCTGTGGTGTCTTRWTGTTTTCAGTTCGGCCACCTGTGTTATCGGTTCTATATTCCAATCTCCTTTTCTCAAAGGTAGCCAAGGCTGTATTGTTTACAGACAGCATCCTCCTCCATGCAGGCTGTTAAACCTCCCTTTRATTTCTCAGGACTCAGTCATAAACAATAATTAGCTGGGCCTGAGAACCAGCAAGGYCCAAGCACCAGCTCCYGGCCTCTACAGTCCTCCCTTTGAAGCAGTTGGAAAATGCAGTGGTGTGTTTATTAAAAGCCACTCCATTCTACTGGTTCTTGTCAGGAAAAAAAATAAAAACCAGTCTACTCTGGTACTTCTAAGTGCAGGGATATTTTGCTTTTAAGCAATTTATGATTTTTTTAAAATAGGGGGACTTTAATAATCTAAAATTTTGAAAAAAGTACCCTTTTTTTTGTAGGAGACAATTTTGTTTACTGTAGGGTTTTAAACTTCAGTTTATTTTTGTCATAACTACAAATCAAAACAACAACAACAGCAAAAATGTCTAAGTTTTTCACATGGTGGCAAAATCCTTACCTGCGCTGCTGGATAAAAATGTGCACTGTTCTTCAAGTGTGTGGTAAAGATTGATTCATGTCCTTGCAAGTGCAATGATAAAATTCTTTTAACAGCCTAATGACAAATGATGGCTTCATTGAGCTTTGCTTATGACCTACCTCTGTCAGTTTTGGTATTTTGACATCKTTTGCTCAGGTTCAAACGGAGTCATCAAATTCAGAAGAAGCTTAGTTGCATTCAGAAAGATCTCTTTTGTAAAGACTTTTCCAGATTTTGTAAATTTTGCAGTGAAAGACACTGYGGTTTTCTTCTTTTACCCAGTTTAAGACTGGGCACCGGCACAAGCCCTTGTCCTGTAAAGGAGTGGGGAGCACATCATCCACAATAGGCACATGTAGAGAACAGAGAAGCAGCAGGAGGAACAGTGAAGTCTGGTTTAAAGATTAACATGAGGATACTGAGCTAAAGATTTTGTCAGAGACTTCACACGAATTGATTTGGAGAGCATCTTTTCACTTTCAGATGTGTGGTGATTAAACAGATTTTGGTGGGTTGCTCCCTATTCCCAGACTGTTTAGGTAAAAAAARAAGTAGCGTAAGCTACCCAAAATTTGTGGCTTATCGCCGCAAAATTGGCACATAGAACTGGGAACCATTACCAGAGCTAACTTTATGTTGAGAAAAGCTGATAATTGTCCTATATGCACATCTACATGTTTGAATGCAGTCATGGTTTAGTTTTCTCCTTATTCTATGACACTATGTCAAGCTTATTTTTTTCTATAATTTAACACTGCGCTTTAGAGGGATAAAAGTATCTGCAAACAAGCCCCCAAAGCCCAATCATCAATCATAGAAAGCATTCTGTAAATTCATACATAACCATGTTATTTTTAAACATATACAGGCTTTTTAGAACTGAAATATAGGTTCAAAATATAATTATTTTTCTCACAAGGATTTGAGCATAGCTAGGGAATTGTTCGGTTTAAAATGGGTAAGAATCTGATGTGTAAGAKGTGCTTTGAGTGATTGCATCATTATTTGCACCCTAATATAGTCCTTTCATGTGTTGGAAAAATCCAAGAAAAATTAGAATCAGTGAAGTCTGGCAATGCCAAATTATGTTCACTAGTTAATGGCAAAATAAATATACTATGAAAAACTGCAATTCTAGCAGCCAGGTCATCAATGTAACCTTTGAAAGTATTACCCCTTTTTTAATCTACACATTCCTTAGCAATTGTTCCTAGTTTCAACTTTTCCATCCTTCTGCAAGGAAGTCAGCACTGGTCACTCTTCAGTATAGAAACTCTTTTGAAGGTTTTAGAGAGTCRGCTGGAAGTTGTATTGTGGGCAATTTCTTGCTGCTCGCATATATGCCATCTGTCAAGTAAAATGCTAACATTTTTTCTGAGTATTCACATAGTTCTTAATTATGTGCTGCTATTTCTCAGTTATTTTACTTTGGTCCTGGTAATGTGAACAGTTGGCATCTCACATATATGAAGTCTTACTGAGGTGTATTTTATGTACAGAGGTCTGTTCAGATACTCGTTTATCAAAAACAAGCATTAGTGTTCATGTTGTGTGCCCAAAGCTAAGTGTGCTRGTGGAGCTCACATATTTACATTTTTGCTGACAAAATTTATTCTGCCAAGTTAGAGCCAGCATGCAATTGACCTTTATAAGCTGAGTCATAAGCTTTTATTCTGTTCCCATTGTGGCTTACCACAACACAGACCCCTTCAGGGCAGCAAGCATTCCCCTTCACGCCCCACCCTGAGATGTCTGTCACYTCCAGATGGAGGTAGGGGAAGGCCCAAGGACACTGTCAGGGGCACATGTCAGTAGGGGAAAGATGCTTTCTTCATCCTCTAGCAAATAGAAGGTTAGTGTGCCCATCAGTGTTCTCTGCCTTCCTCTSAGAAGGACTKGAGGTTTTAATTCCTACTTGATACCATGTCTTGTAGGCAAACCCCTTGGAGCAAGACCAAGGTAAGGAACTAGAAGAACAGAGTAGAAAATGGCAATTATTATTTTCTACTCACCTCCCTGCTGGGTGTTCACATGCTTCTTAGCAGAATGAGCACTACAGCGCACTCTGCAAGGCTGCAGATTTAAGGTCAGATTGCAAAAGGCAGTTCAGCAACACTTCTCAGCAACCAGGCTCAAAGCACTTGTTAAGAACAATGACAGCATCAGGCCAGGATGTTAGTGAGTATTCCAGTTCTGGAGTTTCATAATAATCCATGGTGAAATGAAGTTTGACCCCAAGACCAGGAAAAATCTTTTCTATCACTTCATGAGATTTCACTGCTTTTTTCTTTTGCAAATGAAAAAKACCCTTTCTGTGGATGAAAGAGCAGCTGGAATTCTGCAGCCAAGCCTGTGCTTCTGCTCAAGTCAGAGTGACAGCTGCAGTGATGAATTTCAGTATGAAGATTATATGAACATCCCCCCCCATTCCTCCAAGAACTGGCTATGACTGCCATGTATTTCACACAGCCTTCTTTCAGACATCAGATAGAAACTCCTTTTGGTCATTAATGGCTTGGACTGACACTGAAATGTTAGGCAGTCCTACAAATAACAAGTCCACCAACAGCTGGGTCTGAGCAGCCACTTCACTRCTTCCTAGTTCAATTACTATATGCAAAAAGGTGTCCTGACCTTTAGGTTTTTAGTAACACCTCTTCACTCGTAGGAAGGGTCAAGGACCAAAAAAACCACCAGGTGTGTAAGGGGATTGATTCAGGGACCTCTTGAGGAAGCTCAATCCACATAAAACCGTAAGACCTTGGGCTGCACCCAAGGATATTGTCATTCTGAAGCTGCTTACCATCATCACTGAAAAGTCATGGAGACTGGGGATGTYTTCTGTGACTGCAGAAAGGTAGATGATGCACCCACCTTCAGAAAAGGCATGCAGGACAGTCTAGGGAAATACTGAACAATCGTGGGGTGAACCGTCTTGGCAGAAGTTTCTGGACACATGAAGGAGAATTTGGTGATTATGAACAGCCAGCATGGATTTACAAGAGTCAATCAGGCCAGACCATCTTAATTGTCTCTTGTGATGAGGCGACTTCACCTGTCAAAGAGAGGAAAGCAGACAATTTACCTAGAGTTTAGCAAGGCTTTCGACATTGTCTCCCGGAGAGTCCTTGTATCCAATATCAAACTGTCCAGTATAGCTAGGCAAAAATCATTGGTCAAAAGGACTCACGCTCTGTCACCACTGGTTACAGTGGAGTTCCTTGGAGGTTTGGCTGGTCTGATACCTTCATCAGTGACTTGGAGGAAGAGATGGGACGCAGTGCTATCAGGTCTGTGGACTGATTATACTCAATGGAAGGCATCCTTGATATGCTAGAGATCAGGCCTGCCTTTCACAGGGATTTACACTTGCCAGAGGACTAAGGCAACAAGAACATCATGAATTCAGTCGGGACAAAGAGGCAAACATCTTCATCACAGATGGACTTAACTCCAAGGGCTTAGTTAGCTGCTTTGCTAAAAAGGATGTGGAAGACTTGGGGAAGGCTGAACAGGAGTCAGTGGTGAACTCTGGCAGCAGGGAAAAGTGCATCAGACTGTATCAACAGGAGCACAGATGGCAGATCAAGGAGACTGATTATTCAATTTTACTCAGCACTCATTAGACCACAGCTGGCTAGAGGCTCCCAGTACATGACAGCTGCTGACAGGCTTGAAGGACTCCACTGGAAGGAAGGTCAGCAGGACGGATGGAGGTTGAAGAATGAGAATTATAAGGAGAGGGTGAGGCACTGGGATTTTTTCAGCCTATGGAAGAGAACAGCAATTTTCCAGTTCCTAAGAGAAGGTTACCAAGATAGGGCTGGGCTGTCTGCCAAAGGATGAGAGATGAAGGCTGTAATGAGCAGGGGAGGTCCTGGTTAGATAGAAGGGGGAAAAAAATGACATGGGAATAATTAGTTAGTGGAATAGATTACCCAGAGGGGTTGTTCAGTCTCCACATGGGGGATTTTTTAAGACCTGACTGGACAAAGACACAAGGGATCTCAGACCTCCCAAAGTCCCTTGCATTCCAAATTATTTCACRATAAACCCTCAGAATGGATCCTCTCCATCTCCTCTGCAGAATTTCCTCAATGTAATACAGTTCCCATCAGTCTGTGTATTTGAAGTCAGTATATATGCTGCTATTCACCCCACAGACCAGGAAAACTACCTAAAAGGCTGCCACTCCAGTTTTAAGCAAACAAGATYTAAGACAATTTGGGCAAGAACAACACTAGACGGGATGAGACAACTTTTTTTATTGTTTTAATACGAGTGAATAGATTAAGAGATCTGAAATGTTGTAAAGCAATATACATATTGAATAAATAATATGCACAGGAGAGTCATGTCTACATTGTAACACTGGCTAGTATTCAGAGTACTTCAAATAAATCCAGTGACATTGGATAAAGTCCATAAAAATTATATCCTGTCTTCCCTTGTATGAAATTGTTCAAGTATAAAAAAATCCAATACAGTGTAAAATATTAAATTCCATTTCGGTCAAGAATAAAAATTGCAAGTATTGTAGTTTCACAGGACAATGTAAAGCAGCATTTTCTAGCACAGGGAAAAATAGTCTGTCTACATACAGATGAGTGAGAAAACGGCACTCATGTATTTGAGAGGTCTACATGAATAACTAGGAGAGGGAAGAAGAATGAACTAGCAATATGTTATGTAAAAACCTAAAAAAGTGTTAATTTAAGAGTACCCTCATACAGTGCACATACTGAATTTAAATAAATCCAAGTCAACATCCTTAGTTAATTAGGTTAATATTTAATATGCTACATCTAAGCCTACTAAATAATTTATACCATGAGATGAATACATAATTTTACAGTGTCACATCTAAAGTCGCTTTCTTTAGAGCACAGCATAGTAAAACTTTCAAAATAAATATTTCTTTTTAAATAGCATAACAATTAAGGCACAGTATAAATCACATACCATTAACCCTTAAAGAACTGCAGTCACRGTAATAAAATGTCGCCTTGTGTACTGTATGTTTGCTAATAAATATTTTAAGTATAATCCTGAAATAGATATTAAAATTGTACAAATGGTTTCAGAAAAGAAAATTCCCTTAAAACAGTTCTTAAAAGGTTTTAATTCATTAGGCTTCTTCCTGCCTTTATTCACAAGTTACAAATAGATGCAATAAATAGAAAGAGAAGGCTGTTGTAGTAAAGGGCTGATCCTATTTTAGAATCAGAATAGCTGACACCAGCAGTTAAAGTTTCCCAAAAGTGAAACGGGATGGGGCGAGGGATTAGGATGTGACAAGCTCATCACATGAGCACAAGTGATGTGTTCTGTCCAGAACTGTCTGTGTTATTGATTGTCTCTACAGCTGTTGCACCCCTTACTTCCACATCACTTGCTCCATAGTTCCACTCATCCAGAGGACAGAGAAGAAAATAACTTTGGTGCCTGTCCGCCATCTTACTAGCTGGCCATCTTCCTTGGGTTGTTCGGTGCCTGTCAGTGAGACAGTGACAAGGTCCTGTCTCACGAAGACAACTTCTGAAAGCTAGAAAGGACAATCAGTGCTTTAAGCTCGTTTCCTCTTAAAATRGATAAAAGGTTACATATTGCTGACTCAGTTTTTTCCCTGGTTCAAACTTTTCAAATACCATTTTCTTACTTATAAAAGGCAG
>NW_026623311.1:95220-103894 GCF_030028575.1 Malurus melanocephalus
TTTTTTTTTTTTTGGTTCTTTTTTGTTTGTTTGAAAATATGAAGTCCCATTGCTACTCCTGCCACTCTTTCATGACAGTACTGCATTTTTCCCCCCATTTTCTTCTGGCTCGATACTTGAAACTAGACATGCCGCACTACCCTTCCCCTCTCACAACATGATTTGGATGCATACTGTATGAAGACAGTGGAATAAAAATAATTTCGCAATAGCATCATYGCTTTCCTTAAAGCTCCTTAGTTACTATCGATTGTCTCTGTTAACTACTTATACTGGAAGGCYGAGGAGAGGACGAGAGAGCACGAGGTTCCTTCGGGAGTCCATCTGCTATTGCATGCGGTCTGTCTGCAGCTGTTGGGGCTGGTACTGGCCGAAAGCCGCTGCAGCCGCCGCGGCCGTGCCGGGCGCCGCTGCGGTCAGGGGCTGCTGCACGGCGTAGCCGTAGCCCCCGGCAGCCACGTAACCCGCGGCAGCGGCCGGAGAGGCGGCGTACGGGTACTGCTCGTAGGCCGCCGCYGCTGCCGAGTACTGCGCGTACGCTGCTCCGGTGTAGTCGATGTAGGGCGTGGTGGAAGCGGCGGCCGCTGCGGGCTGCATGTGGGGAATTACCACTCCGGGCTGCACAAAAGCCTGTGGATAGACATAGTGAGCGGGTATCCTGTTGAAAGATGGGAGAGGGAGTTAGCGTTGGTACGCGAGTCAGCACCTAAGCATCGTATCCGTATTCCGAACTAAAACAAACTCAATTTAGTTGTTGTTATGTGCATAGGGTTGCCACAATAACTTGACTCAATGGATCAATTATCAGTTTGCTGGCCCGAAGAGATGCATCGCTCCAAAGCACAGCTTTGTAGTGCGTTAAGTCAGTGTTCAGTGTTCCTTGAGGATATTATCTTTAATGCCCTTAAAATCTTTAGAAGGACCAGTATTACTGATGTCAGTTTTAAGACTACTACRAAGGACTAAGCTTGATTATTCCATCTGGAAAATTGCAGTACTTGTTTTTCAAATCCCCTATAAGTAATTTTTATTACCTTGCTTCTCTCATAACTACTCGACTCTTGGTAAAATTATTTCCCGCAATACTTTTATTATTAGTAACTGAGCAGTTTGACAGCATCACTATAATGAGTTTGACAACAGCCAATAAGGCAACAAAATGGTTTGAACCCTGACTTTATGTCAAGTCTTCCCAGGGAGGTGTGGAAAGAGCGTATTGTGGCAACCCTACTTAAGTTGCTATGCAGACTCAGCACACATTAATTTCTCTGCAACCTCAGTCACCCTTATTAAAAATAAGAAAAAAACCAACACAGGCGACAAAGGAGTTTAAATAGAGTTCACAAGTGTGGTAAACACAGCAAGAATCACACTTTCCAAACGAACGATAGTGCAGCTCACTCTGTCACAAGAGGCCATTGAGGGGAAGCTACATAGATGCTATTAAAATCCATAACAGTGATTCCTAAGTACATGTGCATCACACTTATATAAAAGTTGATAAGGACACAAGGGTCAAACCTGTTTGATTATCAGGTCACTGATGTCCTGTTTTATGCCAGCTTGTTGATTTCTATGCTAGACATACAGCATGGAGTTTTTTGGGAGGTGGGCATAAGATTGTCTAAATAGATCTGGTGCTTAACAAAAGCAAAAAACCCACAAGTTAACAGTTTAAGAAATAAACATTCTGAATGGATGAGTACACACTTTCCCATTTTCTCCAACTCACAAAATTTGCTTTCTGGCTTGTTTACTTAGTCCTTTAGTTTTAAAAATTGGTCATACCATTGTCTGAGCACACAAGCGTACATACATGTTAATCTCATGGTTGTATTTTATCATAAAATATTATTTTAGAAAAGTAATATACTCAGTATAATTTTCATTTYACAGTCATAATCCTGTCTTGCATCTGGATTTCCAAAGAGAAGTCCTTTATATATGCAACTCCTTCCCAGCCAGTGAATCTTTATAAATCATGAAAAACTTCTTGTGCAGATTCACTACTATTTCATACTGAACTTTATACATAACTCTAAAGACTGCACCAACCTTTTAATACACTTTGAGAACAGATGAAAAATGCAATGGTAAAAAGTGTCCTCTATTCTCCAAATTCAAGATTTCGTGGAAGGGGTATGTTGGGTTTTTAAAAAATTTTTAGAATAGCTTCAGGATGTACTTAAGTGGTCAACAARGAAACATTTGCAATCAGAAGGGACACTGTCAACTAGAATCATAGYAAAACATAGTTTAAAATAAGTGATAGACTTTGAAACAGCTTAGTTTTCTTTTTCAGAAAAAAAGAGCTCAGTTGATTGAATAGGAGTATTAGCAGAGGGAAATGTTCAGTTGCCACGTTTAAGACATGAACACCACAATCATAAAAACCCAACATGTCAATGAAATTAACTTCCTACTACGGGAAGGAGAAATGAAAAAAAAAAAAAAGTGACGAATAGGAAGGGCATTGGGAAGAGAAAGAAAACATAAAACAAAACCGTAAGTTGGGTTTTTAACACTCACCTAATTTATGAAGTGACTAGCCAGAAGTGCATTTGAAGCATACTTAAGCTGGCTCTGTGCATTTAAATACACATCATTACCTGAGCTCTCCATATGGAGGAGCATAAGCAAGCATTTTGTATTGGTCACCAACCAAGTACAATTCTAATAAACGTAATACCATATTTCTTAAGTATTTAAGGACAGAGGTATAAAAAGAAATTTTAAGTCACTGAGAGCCCCTTTTGCATCACAAAGAGTCCATTTAACACCACATCAAASGAATCGTTACATTCACCACCCATGGAAAAGAGTAATTCTAACAGAAGRGACAGTAAACAAGCTTATCAGGCTGCTTGTGTCAACTTGAACTGAGGTTACTAATATTTTTTGAAGACACTTGGACACTCAGCCATATCCTTGAACAAGACAGAAAGATACATGTGCTTCCACTTAAGCTCTTGTGACTTGGTTTATTTAAGCCAAGAAACTAACAGGTGGTGAAGTTACGAAACATTATCTGTTTGCCACATCTTACCCTACAATAAACATAAACCCTGTGCAAGCTCCTCTCCACCATGCCATTTCACACATGATGATTGACAGCATAAGCTGCAGTGGGGCTATTTTTGATCATCTGTCATGCTACAACTGTTTTGAGTCAAGTAAAATGGCTTTATATGGCCAAAGTAAATTTCTACCTACTGCAGAGGCCAGGACATGAAGATCTCAGCCATTCAGAACCCAACTGCTTTTCATGCTCTGCCAGGTCAAAAGCTGAAAAAGCAATTCCCAGTTACGCTGGAAATCCTTAATATTCTTAATTTTAAATAAAAACTGCTGCTTTACTTTTGAGAGTAATAATGTGAGAAATGCACAGGATTTAACCTCTCTTTCCTGGCAGCAGTTTTTATTTTGGAATGTGTATTTACTGTTTTATGCTTTTGCATAAAATGGAAGGCATGTTTAACTTTAGCAGTAACTGTAGCTTTGAGATGCTCAAATTKCAATGACCTACACCCCTGCCACATGTCTTAAGACCTTCTTTGTTGTTATAACAGAAGATTTATGTTGAACTGAAGATCTCAAAAATAATCCTATAAGCAACAATAATTTCAAAGGAGAGAAGGGACTTTAACTCCCAGCGTTACATTCTCACAAAAGTAGGTACTTAATTCTGAACAAAATGCTTTGCTTTGGCCCTTGCATGGCATTGTCTGCTTTTGTAAGCATAATTAAAGAGTAGATTTTCACCAATGAACAGCCTTCCTTTTAACAGAAACAGGTTACATAAACATTAAGCATACAAAACCCTTACTATGTTTCCTTTTATCCGATAACCACAAAAAGGACATAACAGCAGGCTAAATTCTGACTGTTCCAGCTTCATTCCCTCTTTTCAGACTATCTGTAGTCTGGTATTATACAGGTCTTCTGATCACAAACTCAAGAGGGGGCTTTTCCTTCTCTCTTAAGAAAGGCAGATTTGCCTAACTCTTGGAAGATATCAAGCATGTCGTATCAGCTAACTATTTGATAATGAACTTCATAAGTTTGGATTTAACTCTGGTCCTACAAGAATGGGAACAGTGGGAACGTTTTAATTTTGATCAAAGTACAGGTTTTATGAAAGAAAATAAAGAAAAAAAATCTCCACAATAGTTACGTCCTACACCAGTATCTCTGTATAACCCCGAATTTTCCCACCAATATGAAARTAAAAATTACATTAGCAAAACAAGAAAAACTATATTGGGAAGCAAAGTCATCCTCCCCCTCCATAAATTCCTGTTAAATTCAGAGATAGTATTTTAATAAACAATTCTGAAAATAAGGCTGTATAAATAACCAGTCCCATRATCAAACAGCTTTCTATGGAGCACACCAACAGTAAGAGAGATGCTGAATGGAACAAGCAGGRAGAAATGTTACTTAGTGGATGAACTGATATCTGCAGCACCGAACAAAAGAAAACTTGCCTGCATTTTAAATGCGTCATACGTGAAGCTAATTTAGTTTCTGTCTCCCTCCACTACAACAGTGTTGTACTTAAGTCACAATATTGACCTTCTACATCTCAGTAAAAGTAATGTAACAGAATAAAATTATTTTATTATTTGATAGATGGGAAACCTTATGTTGTGGATGCCCAGTCTCTGGAAGTGTTCAAGGCCTGGCTGGATGGAGCTCTGAGCAACCTCGTTTAGGGAAAGGTGTCCCTGTCCATGACAAGGGTTGGAACAACATGATCTTTAAGGTCCCTTCCAACCCACGACATTCTATGCTTCTGTGATTCTAAAACATAGCTGATCATACCAAAATATSGCAGTACCTCACTAATAGGCACCCGGTTAGGAAAAAAACCCAAAACTCAATCACAAAACATTTGAAGCTTTTGTGTATGGATTAGTTGAGTGCTGGTAGAGAATCACCACTACAACCTGCTTTATGCAGCACATCAGTGACGTGTACTTCAAAAGTGCAACTGCACAGGCTTCAAGGTGACCATGTA
Organism: Malurus melanocephalus; assembly: GCF_030028575.1. NCBI lineage: Eukaryota > Metazoa > Chordata > Aves > Passeriformes > Maluridae > Malurus > Malurus melanocephalus. The sequence continues at coordinate 100,241 of NW_026623311.1, forward strand.
TTTCAGTGCAATCCATGTAGCAACCTCTAAGAGTGAACTCTTCAACGGAAGGAGATTCAAATAAGCACTGAAACATCCCCTCACTGTCAGTGAAGTAAATGAAGATGTTMATTTATCCTAATGAATGCTGTTCTTCTTAATCTGAACTACATGCTTTAGATAAAGGTACAGGTCACTGGAAGTTTTGAGGAGGAAGCAGGATGAGTAATCTCTGTTGTTTACACATACTAAAAGAAATGCAAGAGCCTTTTGGATTGCAAAAGGATGAAAAATTACCAATTTCATATTATACATGATTCTGAGACCAACATTCCTTCAAATTTATGTGCAGTGCATTAGAAATACAACCTTATTCAGCTTGCTRGAAGGATTTCCCTGACCTAAACATGGTTTACATGATCTATCGTTGGCTCTAGGTAAGGAAAGCAGGAAAGACTCCTACATTTGCACAGTCCTTTAAGCAATGGACTGCCACTGGTCCTCCTTTTCTGTTGTRCTCAGCAAATACTCAGTCTCTGCACAGCTGATCCCTGCACAATTCAGTAGTTCCCTTTTCAACAAGTGTTTTAACAGCTCTGGAGGTGTTCTACCTCCTGCCTACCTTAGTGCAGGCATCATAAAATGATTGCTGCATACACACTCTGTCATCTCCTCACACTTCAAAGAGCAAGCAACATACACTAGAGGATAATCATCAGAAGGTAAAAAAAGACATGAAGTCTTTTACAGCCTCCCCACTCTCAGAAGAATTAACACTCCCTTTTAAAATTACATGAAGTTTCTAGGAACTTTTTCCTGTCRTTTTCAGGATAGGAACTGTTTCCTTGCATTCTGACAAATCAAATTACCGAGAAGCTCTTGKTGATTCATAAAAGATATGTATGATATTCTAAAAATATTCTAATCAAATAAACAAAATACATTTGTGACATGTTTTCCCTACTTTATTGTTAGCTTATGCATTGATTAGCAAAATGCACTATTTTGCAATGAGTTTCTCAGTCAGTGTTCATTAGTGAAGTGACACTCTATGGAAAGCTTAAGGCAGACTTCACCTCCTAATGAAATGCCTACAGAAAGCGAGAGTTAGATCCACTTAAGAATAGTTTATACTCAAATTGAGGAGAAGTGTGCTATATATTAAAGACTGATTGAAGAAAAAAAAAACCCTCAAATTAGAAAGCCCAAATGGACGCACATCGTTAATAAGGAGCTCCACACCCTTTCCAAGAACACCCCCCCAAAAAATTATGAACATGCAAGCAATACGTTGATTTACTTAAAAATCAAGAAGTCACACAATTTAGCACTCACTACAAAATACGGTTAAGAAAGTCACAGGCTACAGCTTGAAAGCAAGGAAAAAAAGGCCCTTTGCTCCCCATGGCAAAGTCACTCCTCAACAACAAAACCAAAATTAAAAAGACCCCCCCCCCCCAAAAAAAAAACTTTCACTACAGCCCTTCAATTAAATAAAAGCACACAGTTTAGCTATCAACACCACTTCATTACTGTAATAAATAAAAAAAAGCACACGGAGGTCTATTGACTATATGAAAAAACATACATGCATCGTTAATCACCATTTTAGCTTGTTTGTGTTTGAGTCTACTGGTTACAGAGTTTAATTCCAAACAGAACTATTCCACCTCTTATCATCATATCCTTCTGATCAGTTATCTTAACTGAAAACGATCCCTGTCAGATTAGAAAGAGATAAATAACATTGAGTCAAGCTGAGAAAAGAGAAATGGGGCACAGCAATCTTGCATCAAGTCATACCTCCTTGTTTTATCATAGGGTCATATGGGACTGGACTGCTTAGTCRGAGGGCCACGTCCCACACAACTTGACTCAGCTGCAGCATTTAGAACATGACCAACAAGGTGAGCACATTTATGGGTATACATTCATAAATCTGAGAGGTTCAGCTTGCTGGCCAGCTTTAAGGATGCTGCTGCAAGAGGCCTTCAATAATCATTCTTTTCATTCCTTTTTTCATTTAATCTTTTTTTTCCTCCCCTGTTTGAGGTCCCAGTGAACAGACTTACCCGAAAGGCCTCTGTATGAGAGCTGGATGAAGCTGCTGGACACCAAAGGCAAAACCTACCAACAAAAACACATCACATTCTTTGGGTGTTTTTTTGGCCACTTATATATGCTATACACACACACACACACACAAAACAGAGAGTAAGAGCCTTCTCTAACAGCCTTCAGTAACAAAGTCTGAAAGGCTCTAGAACTAAAAATTAGAAAGCAAAATGTATCAAACACACACAAACGCACACATATGCAAACAGAACTTAAACCACTAAAGCACACACTTTCCTAGAGATGTTTAGGAAAAATACTTTTTCTAAAGAAGCACAGGGTTTTCATTCACATTTTACTTGATGCTCCATTCTGGTCCTAACTTTAGCCCATGAAGGATTACATGGTACTTTCCATTCCTCCAGTGTATTTGTGTAATTTCTAGAGACTTAAAATTTGTGTCACCTCTACTCGTGAGGACTTTGCACAGGGGATCAAATCCCAACTTCGTTTCTGTTCTTCAAACACCCAAGCATAAACTCTGTCTTTTCTTGGTGGGCACAAGTGTTCATCAGGCTATACACGGGGGAATTCAGAGTGGCCTCCTTCAGGGCACAAACATGCACACACTCCTTGCTCCTCTCACTCTTGCTGCAAAGCAGTAGTCTGGGAAGTGGCTAGGACATCAGATTGTCTCAGATGTGGTCTTAAGAAGAGCTATTTAATTTCAAAATCTGCATAATAGCTCCCATCTGCTTGAGAAGTTTGCTTTAAGATACTGTTTGTATTAATAAGACTGCACACACTGGAAGCAATTCATTCCTAGGCCAATCTTACCCTGCAACGATACTGTAAATGGTCACCACATTCCCAGCAGCAGGAATAACCAATGAAGTGTCTGAGCTGTGGAAATTTTATCTCTGTTGCTTTTGTTTTTTAAATACAGCACATGTGCAAAATAGCCAGAAAGTTACTACAAACTGCGTTTAAAAATCAAAACCAAAGCACGCCCAACTGTGTGCGCACTTCAGGAAGGTGGAGGGCAGCACTACCTTTTTTGAAGTTTTACTCTCTTCAGAAACCTGAGGTATGGAGACAAAAGCCATTGGGCGCTGCTTCCTCACCTGGCTGCATTATCCGCGGCTTTGCACCCAGGTACGCCAGGTTCACGTTGGCTTTCCTGCCATCGATGATAGGGTTGGGGTCCTTACAAGCCCTTTCAGCAGCAGCTCTGTCAGCCATGGTGACCTTAACGGGCGATGCCGCGCATTAGATCCTTTTCCACGGGGAAGTGGGAGCCTCCCGCCCCCAGCATGGACCCGGCCGTATCCCCGGGCGGCGCAGGGCAGCGAAGGGCCCCCGTGCAGCCCCCGGCCCCCGTGCAGCCCCCGGCCCCTGGCCGCCCGCCGAGCGGAGCGGGGCGCCGGCAGCCGCGGAGGGCGCGGGCCGAGCTCCGCCGCCGGCAGATAAACCCCGGAGCGGCCGTATCAGCGAGCAACAGGCGCGCTGGCGGCGTGCGAGGAATTGGGCAATTCCCCCCCTCAATCTCCTTTTTCAGTAATCCCCCCTCCCGCCTCTATCCAAACTCCCCAGCAGGGAGAAAGCAAAATAAAAAGAGAG
>NW_026623311.1:104038-110971 GCF_030028575.1 Malurus melanocephalus
AAAGCAAAAAGCCGGACGCCCGACACCCCGGTCCCTTCCCCCGAGCTCTCACAGCGGCCCCCGCGGAAGTTTCCCCGCGATCCTCCCCCGCAGCCGCCCACCTGCCCCGCCGCCCCCCGGCACTTACAAAGCCGTATCCCCGGGACTTGCCCGTCTGCCGGTCGGTGATGACCACCGCCTCCTCGATGTCCCCGAAGACCTCGAAGTACTTGCGCAGGCTGGAGTCGGTGGTGTGGTAGGGCAAGCCCCCGACGAAGATCTTGGTGTAAGTGGTGTCCTTCTGCGTCGTGTGCATCTTCCGCCCGGCCCTGCGCGCCGCGCCGCKATCTGCACCCACGCGTGGCCGCCGGGGCGTGCAGGTCCTGGGCGGCGAGACCCGCTTCCAGACTCAGCCCCGCTCTTTTTTTCCTTTTTTTTTTAACTCCTCTCTTCCCCCGCCCCTCGTTTTTTCCCCCGCCACCCAGCTACAATGCAATTCCCTTCTGCCTTTGCAGACCCAGCTTCCTCCTCYTTCAAGAGCGGAGCCTCGCAGCCTCCGGCGGTTTTGAGGTAGGTACCGGCAAAAGGAGGAGGGGAGGCCGGGCAGCAGCCAGTCTGGTGGCCGTAGCACTGGAAACGAACACAAGCAGCAGCTGGAAGAGGAGCACAGGACCTGAGCTCTTAACAACTGAGTGGCCTCCCCCCCCCTAAAAGCCACCGGGTCGGGCACTCTCGGTTCCTCCTCCTCGCAGGGGCGGAGACGGCGGCGGGGCGGACCCCGCGCTCGGCGCGGCGCTGCCGGGCTGACACACAGCTGGTGGCAGCCGCTGGATGCCCACCGTGTGGTGGCAGCCGGGCAAAGGGGCGGCCTCAGAGGTGCCCCTCGAGGCGGCTCGGTGCTTTTCGAGACGCGTTTGCTGCAAATAGCAATTGCCAGGAGACAGGGTCCGGTGGGGTCAGCTCTACCCGGCCGGCCTGAGAGCCCACGGGCACAGTCGGCTCACCAGTTTCTGGCAGTCCTCAATGCTTCGATCTCTCCCCGAAGGCTTGTGGTCAAACCTTTGCAACCCTCACTTATTGCTCTCTCCAGGCTAGCAAAACATCCATTGCCATCCGATGCTGCAACACATCCGTTTTTATTGTGATGGTAGTGCTGGTGTTGGTAGTTGTGCTTCTCACTGTTCGTTTGGTCACAAGATCAAAAAAATGGTAAAGCTGCTTCCCTTGTTTTTCTCTTCTCTTGCTGCCTTKTCCCAGTGCTGGGATTGGGAAGGATGAAGAGAAACATAAAGAAAGGAATGCCTGTGTGACATGAGGAGACAGAGTACTGTGGGAGTCGGGCGGAAGGGAGACTCACAGGGAGACAGGAAGGATGGGAGGAAGGTTAAAGATTGGGGAAAACAGATGTGTATATGTGTATAGACTTCTAAACCATTCTCTTGCAGTACCAGTCTTGATAAGTATTGTGTGTCTCTTTTTCCTCTTTCTCCTTCCTCTGTCTGCTAGGCTTTTCCCTGTGAAGTCTCTTTTTTCCTTAGGAAAAAGAGCAATGCATCAGTTGCAGGACAGACTTTCACAAAGTTCTTCAGTCCCTCCCATACCAAACATTAACACTTAGCCCTAAACTCAGGCCCTGCTTGCCTATGTCTAACCTTCGTCCCATTTGATTTTTTTCACCAATAGTTTTCCTAGTTCTAATGGCCTGTACAATACTAAGCCATGCTGATGCTAAACCCTACTTGATCCTTCCAACTTTCCAGATTAAAGTTGGTTTAATATATTAGAACTAACTCAGGTGAAATTTAGCAATCCAGTAGGATGAGACATAAATGTTTCTTTTCAGCTGAAATTATAGCAAGCCCTTAACCTTGACCTGAATTCAATTAGGTCAGCTAACTTTGTACCAGAATGTCTTCCAGCTTGACTCTGATATTGGACTGGAACACTGTGTTAAACCTGACACTCCAGCCACTTCTGTTCTGAGGGCTAATTGTAACTTTAAACTCTGGCCCAGTGACCTGAACTTAAATAGTAGTCCAGCTAAGCGTGTCAGTGCTCAGTGGAGCCTGCAGCACACAGCCCACTTAGTGCATTTAACATCTCAGACCCTTGTGGACCTGGAAGATGAATTTCACCTAAAACCAAATGTAGTCTACCCCATCACGTTTCCTTTCCTTTGCTGTGCCCAGCACTCCTGAATGTCTTGTGTCTGCAGGAAGGATGAATTRGCCTGGCTTTGCAGTCATGACACAAACTGTTGCATTAAGGTCAGAAAAGCAACACTTGGCTGTCCTGGAACTACTTTGCAGGTGTATTTAGGAGTTCACCTTTTTCAGCCCAAGTGGAAGACTGATGACTTCGACTGACCAAACCCAAACCCTACCTTTTTGGTCTGGAAGCAACAGCAGGTCTTCCAGGATTCAGAAACAAGACTTAACCTTCCACATCTGTGTCTCAAAAAAAGACAGACTTCTTGCATTTMGGTAGGGTTCATCATGCAGCTTGGTTTTTGTACTGCTATGATCCAAAGTATCTGCAGCACAGTTTTCATCCTGCTCTGACATGTCTAAGGCTAACATATCCTCTTTTGTAAAACCAAAAGTGACCTTGGCCATTAACAGATCAAAATATATCCTGTAAGCTATGCTACAGCAGTTCTACTACTGTATTAACATCCTCTGTTAAGATGGCAATCCCAGTAAAATTCAGGAATAAACGCAATTCTCTAGCCCATTCATTCCTGTAACTCAACTGTATCACTAACACTATCACAAGAAAACAATCCCTAGTACTGAAGAATAATTCCTCAAAACTCAGTTTTACCTTACARCCTTTCTAGAATCAGACCTTTTTTGCTTTCATGGTCTGGATAGAATCTAGGGTATGATTTTCCAACCCTAGGATTCCTAGGAATCCTTACCTAAATCCTAGAGAAGTGATACCTCTCCATTTGCAACTTCCTCTAGTCCATTCAGTCCACTGTTTTTTTTATTTTGCGTGGCATAACCCGTGAAAAATTACCACAGGCTTCCTGAACAACAGCTCTTGGAGGCACGATCTTATCACCAAACTGTGGCTTGATTTGATTCTACTGGCACCAGGCTATTTATTCCTTCAGCAGCCCTCAGAAATAAAAGTATTAGCCTTAATCATCACTTTAGCTTTATCCAAAAAGAGAGGTGACCTCTATCATATGGAAAATAATTGAAGACCATTTGAACACACTAGTGATCGGGAATGTATTGCATACTTCTCTCCTATACYGTGTGTTAACTCCAGATTTTGGGCTAGTCTTAACCCAAAGGAGGTTACCACAAACAGTCCAGTAAGGGAGTTCTTTCAGGTGCCACCCATTCTGAAAAATGTTCTGGCCTGATGGGGACTTGTGTCTTTGTGCCAGGGCTAGGGTTCAGCAAAGCTCGAAGAGCCAGATTCATCTATGGAACCTGTAAGTACCACGGAAAATGGATGAATGTGGATGAAGTGAGATGAGGATTAGCCTGGAGTTAGCTCAGGTTGATGGAACAGTTTTTATTTGGCCTTGCTGGTTATCTGGCTAAGTTTGCAGGCAGACRAATGGATTTTAAGATTTAAAGGCATGGACTGCACGACATTTATTGTGCTGAAGGGAGGTCAGTGGAAAATTTCACCAATGTCATTTTCCAAAGTGCTTGAGATRATACGTATTTTGTGTTTTGAGATAGGTCAGCTGGATGACTTACTGCTGATTGTGGCTTTGGAGTGCAAGTGTAGCAGAAAGAAATGTATTCCTATATGCTGTAAATTTTGCAGGAGTGGTGCCACTGGGGAAAGCGTGACAGTTCGGACAAACAGTAAGAACATGTGGAAAGAGGAGTGTGTAGGTAGGGCATTCCTGGGAGAAATGTGAAACTGAGGTTCCTAAACGCAAGGACATTTGGAAATTGAACCTGGGTCGCTCATGTTCTTGTAAGTACCATGAAGAGTAGACCAGTGTAAAAGAGCAGTATTGGTCCTGTAGGCAGCTATTTTTCCCTTTTCAGGGTCTCAGTTTTGAATCAAAATAGAATGTAGGCACCCAGGTCCTGCTGCAGTCTTTCATATCACTGTGAATCTCTCCTAGGTATGGAGGTATTGTTGCTGAGGGGTATTGTAGCTGACAATTACCTTCTATGTAATTTTAATGGTTTTAAAATATATATCTGAAGYTATACATGAGAAAGTGATCTAGTGTTTCATTTGAGACCTAGTAACATGGCTTAATGGGAGGAAACCCCAAAAGCCATCAGCAACAATTAATTGGTTTTACTCAGAGATTTTGTGTTTTTGTTATGAGGTAGGATAGAATGGACAGCTTTCCAGTTTACCAAATGTTGCCACTCAGTGGTATTAGCGTAACTGTAATATCATGCTTTTAATTTATTTATGAGCACCATATGCCCGTCATGTCGGAAACCAGTGGATGTTATGTGTTCATTCATTCGGTTTCTTAAAACAACAAAGACCCCTGATTATATTGCACACCAGTCATTCTTGCTGGTGCTTTATTTCAGTAAATAATAGTGGTCTTTGAGAACATTCAGTACATCATGAATTAAATGCAGCTGGAATTTCTCTGTATATCAACATACACATGTACTTACACACACATTTTATTTGCTAACGCTGTTATTAGAATGCCTGGTGCCTCAACCACCGTGATTTGTTACGTAGGGCTGAAAAGAAAAGTAATTATTTTTCTGTTAACCTAGTAAGACCATCAGTTTGGTCAGTGAGACATTTCTGCTGAAGTTCCATAATGCCATAGCTCTGTGAAAGCATTCGGCTAATAACATTAGGCATGGCTTTGTCTGCTAATCTGTGCGCTTCCACCAGCCACATCCCACTAGAGAGAGGAGCAGAATATCCAACCTCTGCTCTGCTCAGTGTGTGTTACACGGGTGATGGTTTGTCTAGGGAAGCATAAAGTAGGAAGTACACTCATGTTCCAACAGATCACAGTGTGAGAAACTTGGAAACCTTATCATCTTCTCACTCTTCTTGCTGATGTACAAYCTCTGTCTAGGATAAGTTCTTGAATTGTGAATTTCTGCTTAAAGTTTCCTAACTGGGGAAGCTTCTACCACCTCTCTCCTGATAGTGTCCCCATTATAAAAGATTTCATCATAGGATTCTTTTTTTCCCCCTGAAACCTATTAATATTGCTGTATTCCAAAGTCCCTTTTGTTACAGTGTCTGAGCTCTGAGCCACATGATCTTCAACTCTGATAGCATCCTTATTCCCAATTAAATCACCAAATGTCGACCACCAGCAGTAGCTTCTGATGGGAATATTTTTCCCTTTAAAGGGCAGCAGAAGAGGTGACACAGAATTTTAGCAAGCCAGCAAACAAAAGCTTGTGGAGCTGTAGATTTAAGACACATTGCCTATCTGTAGGAAAATAATAGGCATGTCAGGTGAAGCAGGGGGGAATGATGAGTAAAGCYAGAAAGCTGAATGCATCCATAAAAGTTACAATGAGCATGTCATGTTGGTAGGGCAACAGGAGGAAAAGATGTGTTAGGAAAAAACCCAAAGGAAAGGGTTTATGGATACCAAGTCATGAATGCTACATTGAATAGCGGTGCCCAGTGCTCGAACCAGTCACAAGGTAGAGTGAGGCTGGTGCCTGGCATGAGGTGAAGTTGTCCTGTGATGCTGAACCTGCAAAATCACAAAGCTCTCRCACCAACCATGTGACACATGTCAGAACAATGATTCTTAATGTTGACAATAAGCAAGACATTGTGCTGGGGAAGGAGTAAATTGGGATTTGCAGACTAGCTAAAGCTTAGAAATCGGAGTGGGAAACACCTGACTCCCATATTTGCCTGTCCTGGTCACGGGCAGCTAAGAGAGACATATAACAGATCTGCAAAATCCCATTGATGTTCTGTGTAGCTTAACAGCTGAATGACTGTCTGCTAAGCACTCCTGTGCATCTTTAAAATGTTGTACACCCACCCCACCACAATACCCAATGTAAAACCTGCTTGGAGCTGTCTGCTGAGCCAAATACACATAGCCTGCACTGATACAACCATGTAAATCATTACTTACTGGTATTTTCCATGCAAAACAAGAAGTCCTGGTGCAGAGAATATTGTTCAGAAAAATTCTCACCCAGTCTAAAGTGGTGGAGCACTGCTAAAAGCAAAGAAACCAAACCAAATTACATTAGGTTGCATCTGACCTGCAGTTAAATAAGCTGGAAAAGAAAAGGAAACAGAAATACAGGGATGCTGGTGAAAGACAGCCACTAAACYCTCGCCAGTTATTGTTACAAAGGATTAAACTGGCAATCGACAAGCTGTATGCCTCATAGAACACTGCACATCCCTTAGCAGAAGTAGGTTAGTGGAAAAGTAATGTGGATACAGGGATAGAAATGCAGAGAAGAGCTCATTCAAACACTCTTCAGCCCCTTAGTCCTCAGTGAGAAACTGGTGACATACTACTGCAGCTCTGGATTCAGGAATAGCCATGTCAGTGGCCTCATGCACTCCCAGCCCTCCACAGGASTTGTGCTGTAGGAGAATGTCGCTTGTTTACTAGCTCAGCCATAAATCCAAAGATATCATGTTGCTGTCAAGTATTTTTAGTCTGAGTTTCTTACTATCCAGTTTACTTTGCAGTCTTGGTTTCTACAAYTAAAAATAGCTCCAACACAACAATAGCATTTGTGGTTCCACTTGTTGGAATAATGTGATTTGTTAAAAAAACAGCCTCATGAAATGGTCGTTCAGCGCCTTCATTCCAAAAAGGACCTTGGACAGATTTACTACCCTGAACTGAGTCTGACAACCTCCTGCTGTGGAACAGCCACAGCTCCTCTGTGACACCGCATTGCTCTTCTTCAAGGACAGTCAGAACACACTACTTGGCTGGTCAAGGGAGAATTTTTTCCTGTTTGGTTTATTTTTTCTTTGATTTTC
>NW_026623311.1:111661-117891 GCF_030028575.1 Malurus melanocephalus
CTTCTCCTTTCTTTTCTTTTTATAGTCGGTCATACGCGGTACGTTGGGATTTGCCCCTGACACTTTAGTGGAATAAACTTCTTTCTGCAACCCATGGTGGAGGCTTTGCTCACACCGTGCCCAAAGGTCGGGATCTCTGTTGTACATTCCCATAGCACTGCTCCCTCTTCCTGTGATCCCGAAGTAGAAGGGACTCCGAACGGAGGAGCTCCGCCTGCACTGAATCACCCATCGCTTTCTATATTTAGCCTACAAAGTTGAAAGTCAAATTCTGTCCAAAATTTCCCTGTGAGTTTAACCTGTAAGATTCCAGCCCCAAAACTGTGCAGCAGTTGTTGTTTTGTTTTGTTTTGCAGTCCAAGTGGAAGTTTGAGTGTGTCACCGCTCGAGCAGCGGGACTTTGGTCAGCGCAGCATCGGCATTCTCATTGCTGCGACCCAGTCAGGGAATGTGCGGTTTCTGAGTATTCCTACAGCATTTATTGTCCTCAGTTGGAAAACGCATGACTTTTGCCTTTAAAAAGAAGTAAAAAAACCCAACCAACCAAACTCAGGCTTTGTTAGTGAATAGAAACAGTACTGCTTGTCTGGTTTGTCCTGTTTGTCCCTGTTTATACAATTCCTATAGGATGTGTGGTTACGAAGTCGGACACAGAAAGCACTTTGTCCTCCAATGCCTCCGTTTTCACCTCCAGAAGGGACCTTTGCCGAGAGAATACAGCTGCGAGTCTGATAACAGTGCTGCCGGAAAGATTCTGCGTTGTCCTTTGGTTTCCCATGTGCAAGGATCAAATTGGATTTAATTGTACTGAAGAATTATTGTGGCTTTGAAAAACGCACTCAGACAACTTACAATTGTTGTGAAACAACTACAATTTCATATAAGAATCAGGCATAATGCTTGGATTTTCTAAGACACAAAATGCAGACTGCATTTTGAGACCTAAGCATCCTGCCCACCCAATTAGCATTTGTCAATGTCTGTTAATTTTCACTTTCTTTTTTTAAATTAGAGTTTGAGCAATAATTTTTCTGAGATTTGCTCATTTTACCACGATCTGTTATGGAGTCCAGCAAAGGGACCTAAAAAGAATGAACCCACTCACTGACCTGATCTTGCACGTTACCTTTTCACTGGGAGCTGCAAGTATGTTGCCACACAGCATTCCCCTAGGGAATTCGGAAAAACATAAGAATATTGAATGTACTGCAGGTGAGTCTCTGGGACCTGAGTGGGTCAGTGCAAAACTGACCCAGAATATGTCTGATCTGTACATATTCTGTACATCTGATCTGTACCATTTGAATAGTTTGGCCCTGGCAGGATTATCTCTCTTCAAAGCACAACAGTCATTTAGGGGCCTAAAATGCAGTATCATTAAATCAGAATTAGGAAAAATTGTATTCTAGCACATAGATTTTGGTACACTGGCTTACGGTGTACTCTCATACGCAGAATCTCATGCATTCCATATTAAAAGCAGGTGTATTAAATGAAATAATGAGACAGCAGTATCTTTGTATTAAAGCATTTTTTGTGCAACCTCCCTGGGAAAATTCTTGGTCATTTCAGTTTATCAGCTATTTCCTTGGTACTTATTTTTCTCTTTTCATCTTTGAAACTCAATAAGGAAATAAAATACCAACATAAATAAATGAAGAAGAAGGTTTCTCAACACCAATAAGCTAGACAAAAGAAACAGAACACTAGAGAATGTTTATTTATTCATGACATCTTCATGAATGCCATACTTTGGAGGGAATGGGAGATTTTTTATTTTTGTTCATATTTGACTCTCAAGCATGTTAACAGGTTTTATTAAGACGGAGAGATGGAGGGGAGGCAGTGGCTTGAAAAAAATTGAGACCCKAAATGCAACCAGATTAGAAGTTCATGAGAAATACTAGTGAGTGAGAAGAATCATTTAAATTTGGTATTTTATGTAGGGGATGGGAAAACATTTCCATACCCGTATTTAAATGGAGGAAGCCTTTGTGTAAGGATGCATAGTTATGTGGTGGAAACACAGTTTGTTCTGAAGGATTTGTTTGTTCTCTTCCCTGTTCTGTAAAAGCATCCTTTGTAAGTTTATTAGTTTTGTCTGTGCTATCATCCTAATAGGCATCTTCTTAAACATGTGAAAAGGCCCCTAGAAAAGAACAGAATTCCTTTTAATGAGTTCAGTACATGCACAAGTGTTTCCAAGATCTCAGAGTTTCTCTGTGGTTGAGATCCATTCCACTTGTCTCTCTTTGTGGCTGTTTTGAGTTAGTGTGTAGCACAGGGCGTTCTGGCTTGGATATTCTCTGTATTGCAGTGATCCTGGATGCATCAGAAAAACAGTCCTAAAAGTGAAATTCAGGAATTATGCAATAGTTTGCCCATCTCACTGATTAAGAATTGACAGCAAAGTATGAGAAGCAGGGAAAAACAACCCCCTGGACCGGCAAGGGTATAAATTAAAATTTCAGATCAGTCCCCAACACATGACATTTCTCAGAGCCCCGTCTTTGTGATATGTTGTGTAACTTCTCTTACCACAGAAGCTCAGGGACTCAGGTGGTGTCTAGCAGCCTTAAAGTCTACGTGTAGCAAAATCATGCTGCACCTCAGATCAGATTCAAGAAAACAGTCACTAGAGTTTGTTTGCTGTTTGCATGGTCTGTCTAATGTCAATTCAAGTTATCTGATAGCTGTTCCTAAAATGCTGACAATTTCCATGCTGTTAGGCAAATGAGGCTTAGAAGAATTAACATATATATATGGTCAGTGACACAATACAGAGTAGTATGTGGGCTTTTCATGTTTTTTTTGTAAATATTTTTCTGTCCTCAGGAATCCTTTGCATTTATTTACACTTTCRTTATTCTTTTAGAAACAGTATGTGCATTGGAAAACAAATGTCAGGTAACCCTACACTGCAGTTGTCACCCCATTAACAAACAGCCACGTTGAGGATGGGAGTATCCTCTCAATGCAAATGTAAAGGACCTCAGATTTTTATGAATTCCTCATCCATGCACGGGGGGGACATGAAGTTATTCTCTAATATAGGAAAAGTCAAGTAGCATTTAATTTTACTAGGAATATTTGCTTTAAGACACTGTATTAGTAAAGAAGATAATATTATGCCAAAAATGTATGTATGTTCCGTGAGCAGCCTGGGCTAATGCTCTGGTACTGCTGCTGTGGGTGAGAGCTCATCAGTTTCCTTTGCTCCCTTTGCTGCACCCAGAAGATGAGTTGTGTGAGGAGGGGCGTGAAAACTAAAGATCAGAGGGAAAGCAGTCATGTCAGCTCCAAGCATTTTGTTGCTGATTGTCTAAATACCTTATTTCAGCTGTAGCTCCATTGCTGAATTTCCTGCATTGATGAAAGAGAAGAAAAATAGATGCCAAAGTTTGCAAGTCAGAGGCTCACTGAGCATATCCTTTGCTCCAGCATTCTCTGTATGGCTTTACTGCTGTTTGGTTGTGTGGAGGGTGTGGCTTGATCTTTACAAACCTAATGCCTCTCTTGCATAAACAGATTTCTCCAAAATCTCACATGATCATTATAATAAATCAATCAATCAATCAATCAATCAATCAATCAATCAATCAATCTACATTGGAGAGTGACCTCAATCTAAAACCTCACATCTGAGCTGCCAGAGATAACTTTGAAGAGAGATTTAAAGATCAGTATTAAGAATTTAATAGTTGATGTAAGATTGGCAAGGTCAGGCACACTGGGAGTTACAAAGGCTGATTTCTTACAGAGCCATGATTTATATCCGTGYCAGATCCCACTGAGCCTTCTCCCTCGAGTGGGGCAATCAGAAGTATGGATACTTATTTGCCTCTTGCCCCAGTGCYAACACAGATTCCTGCAGAGCTATCAAGACAATGAACAAACTTTGCTCTCAGTCATGGCACGGCACTTCTCTCTGCCAAAGAGCTGTTTTCATGAAATCTGTACAATCTTAACGGTCTCTGAGAACTGACTTCCTTTGCTGCATTTGCACACTGCCAATGGATTTGCTAGTTATTAAGGGAAGGGAAAGAAATAGCTGGACTGGCTACATACCTTTGAGACCACTGTTTATAAAAAAACAGGAATGTAAAATCARTGAGGAAATACAGACCTGTCCTAGAAATGTCCTCTCATTTGGCAATGGACAATATTGGTATTTGAAACTATTTTTGAGATACTGGTTTATGTACTCAAGGAAGAAAAATAAAAAAGAAAGCAAGTTCAAACAACCCCTTGGTGTCTTTGAGCTCCACCAGGGTGCAGACAACCTCGCACAGCCCTCTGAAATACCTACAACCCATCAAAGACTCAATCCACAAAGCATGGAATATGCAAAACTCCAAGGAGGCTGTGGCCATGTTGGTGAGTTCAGAGACCATGCACAGACATGACCTGGACATTTCCACTGCACGTCGGGCCTAACTTTTGTGATTGACATGGCCAGAAGAATATTTTGCAGATAGGGTCCGGTGAAGTGTGAGCACCTTTTATTTTCTATTTTTGCTTAACATGGACACAGGTGTCAGCCGGCACTGCCTGTTGAAAACACTGCCTGTTGGTTTGTGGCATCTTCATTTTTTTCTAACCTTGCTTTCATCTGATTTGGTGGCAAAGAGGTCACTTTCATATGTGAATATGGAGTTGGAGTCTGTGAAATTTCTCAGTGTAGCAGAGGATTGCTGTGTACCAGGGAAGCAGAAGAGCAGTAAGAAAATGGGAAAACAATGCATTCCTTTTTCAAGTTCCTTAATTTTTATTTTAACTAATGTAAAATACTACTGAAAAGGGATCTATGTCTAAAACACTGGGACATTACATTTATTGTTTTACTCTGTAGGAACATATTTAATACAAACAAGCAAACAAGAACAGCCTGACAACTTTTGCCATTGTTAAAAACATGGGGACACCATTGCTGATTAGAAACAAAATTACATCCAGAAAATACTTGTTGCCATAGTGACCATATTTCKTTGATTCCTTTTTCTGCTGTACAGATCTGATTTAATTATTTCAGATATTTATAAATAGCTTCCCATGGGGCCAAAATTAATGCCTTGTAAAGTAAAGTTGCAAAGACTTTGGATGTGCAGCTCAGTATAGTCCGATGGAGACCACACTTCAGCAAAGCAGTCAATGTGAGCACGCAGTTTTAAGCACCGTGTGTCCTTCCAGAGGACTGCATGTGTGCTTAAAATCATACATGTGCTGAAACAGTCTGCTGCAGCTYACAGCAGATAGTGAACATTTCTATTTTAAACTGTTTGGTTTGTTTTGATTTAACTTTCATAAACTTCAGTAGAATTAAGTCCTTAAGTAGTTACACCATTAGTCATATTAGTCATATTTGCTTATTGGCCATTTGCTTATTGGCTGTGAGCATTAGAGAAAATATGGGCATGTGCACCTTTCATGGTTTCATGTTCCTTCCACTAATCCCCAGCCTCTGTGAATCATCCTCTGCAGCCCTCTCCTCCTTATTTTTGTTTATACTAGTACCAGGGAAATGCTTGAAATGCATGCATTTTACAAGTGCCTGAAAGGGARTTTTTCTGTAAGTGTGCAAGCTGAGAATGCAGGATGTGTAATCTCCAGTAGTTCAGGTCCCTTCAAGAAATTCTCTTGGAAGGTTCATCATAGTCAGGTGCCAAAAGTCTTACAGCTACTCTTCATTGTTTGCTTAGAAAATGAATTCCACATCCTTTGACCCTCTCTTGTCTCAGGTGTTAATTCTACCTTTTAAGTGCAATCACAGTCAGTTTGTGTGAGAAAGAGGAAAAGGTTAAAAATTTATCATTCCTGCTGCTTTTCAGAGGTTTTATCCCCTCAAGTAAAGYATGGCATATGCAACTGTTTCTCTCCACCTTTGGCACATTAGGGAGCATTAGCACGCTGTCCAGCAACAGGATAGCAAGAGACAGCTGAATGTGGAGGAACAGAAGGGGGAAATTCCAGAAGCAACTTAAAAATTACATTGTCACAAATTGCCATCTGCAAGGACAAATAATCAGAAAACTGGTTAACACCTTTAACATCATCTTTATCCATACTCCTTTTGCATATTTTCAGAGCATAGTTTGTATCAGACATTTGACACCTTTCCTAGCCTTCTGCACTCAGACATTCTTAAAATATGCAAATTTGCATTGCAAATCTGTTTTTGTCAGAATCCAGGTGGCATCTCTGCCAAAAAAAGGTTTGGTTTTTAGTTTTTA
>NW_026623311.1:118007-193039 GCF_030028575.1 Malurus melanocephalus
CAGAATTCACTCTTTTTACCAGCTCTGTGACTCCACAGGAAACAATCAAGACATCCTGAGACCGTATCTGAAGACATCCCACGGCAACACCCAATCTGCAAATATCCCTCTTGAAGCTGTGCTGCTGGACAGGAGAAGGGTCTGTTCCTGTGACATTTATTTTGGAATATTCATCAGCWAAGGAGGCCTGGTATCTACTTTCCTTACTTACCATGCGTGTTAGTAGGCAGCTTGGCCTCCATTTTACCCTGCTGAATTATTGTGGGATGTGTTCCTTTAGTCCTCTTCCATGGAGTGGCTTTTCAGGGAGGAACAGCAGTGTCCCAGAACAGAGTGGGATTAAGGCTAGCAAGGAGTGCCAAAACTCACWGTGTCCTGGTCCTCCTGTCTTATGGGATCAAGGGCAACAGTGTCTCCCACAGCAGTAGGTTTCCTGGGATAATTACTTGATAATTGTGAGCTTTTCTGTTCAGCAGTCCCAAATGCAGTTTCCTCTCAGTATAGTTGCATAGAACTTAGGGGGAGATTGTTCAATTAAATAAAAAGTGTTTTAGATTTTAACCCAGTAAGTTCCTGTCTTAGAGCAGCAATGTCATGACAGAGATGCTTYTGTTCTGATGCTGTATTTAGCAGAAGTTTGGAATTTTACATCCCAAAACCATACAATTAGTGTGGGAAGGAAAAGCCCACTTGTGCGCATCTCACACCACCTCTGGGTGAGGAAAAGCCGTTTTGTGTCAGAAGCTGAACCAGGCAAAATCGAGTAAAGGAGGCAGGGACAGGCATTCCTCTGCCTTGGCAAAACCAGAAAAGGAGAGGGGAAGAGCCCCTTGGAGGAGGGCTCAGACAAGCACAGGAGGATTAGTGTGTGATATACTGTACGAGGTAACCAGAGCTGAGCGTGGCAGCCCCACGAAGCACAGCTCCAGTGCTCTGTGTGCAAGGGGCTGTTGTCCGTCAGCTCCAGCATGACCCTGCACAGGCTGTTATCACAGCTGTTGGAAACTGTTATGTCAGTGTACCCTTTCAGTCYCTTCAGGAATAGAAGATGCTGTGCTCTTTTGGATTTTTTAATGCCTGCTTAGTCTGGATCACAAGTTAGTGAGACAGTGATAATTTTAACCATGTACTATGCAGGCTATTTGTACTCCTGGGATGTACTTATTGTTTCTGGCAAACTTCCAGAGGAAGTTTATGCAGAAAGGAGCTGGAATAATTTCTCTTTCCTTACACTTTCATCTTTTKCTGCTAAAGATTGCCATGTTATCAATGCATTAAAAAAAAAAAAAAACCCAAACAAACGTCTCTGTATGTATTTTTCTTTTGACACTGTGCCGTTTTTCCCCAATAATTTTATAAGAGACTGTGTTAGTCTGGGTTTTACCATCATTAACAATGCACTACAATTTGTGCTCTCAAATTTCACAAATACACTGCAATGCCAATTTTACAATTGTATTCCCTGCTTTTCTACCCCTGCTGCTGTTTGATTTTCAGAGAGAAATGGAGAAGCTAAATATTTATACAAGGGAAACTTTATTTACATAATTAATAAACAGAAAAAGCAGAGAAATAATTCCACCTCAGTTCTTTAAGTTTCAGCAGTGCTGCACGTAGGCTGTTTCAAAGAGAAGTTGTACCCTTGTCCAGCTTCAGCAGATTTCCCTTTAACAGCTTGTACTCTTTTCAGACTTCTTTGCATAAAATAAAAACTCTTATTGTGTCTTAGAAATTCAATATGATATGGAAACCAGATAGGTTGGGTTGTTTTTTTTAAATAAATGCCTTCTACCCAACTTTAGTATGGCAAGGAAATTTGATTATCACTTGTTGATAGGTATGCAGGTCATGTCAAGTGCTTCTGACATGTCTATTTTAAGTTAAGCTACAGTTTGTRTTTTGATTATGACAGAGTAAAAATACTTGGACAACAGATAGTCTTTGCCTGTGAATGAAAATTGGAACATGCAAGTTATGGTCAGATAGGCTTCTGTTCGGGAGATGAGGCTTTGATTGGATCACTGCCCAGAGGTGCTAATCAAAAATAAAGAAAGAAACAAAACTCCATACCACCCTCACTCTCTTTGAAATAGAAAAACATCAGTGCAACACAGGAGAAACAACAGGAAATGACTTGTGAAAAGCAGCTKGAGATATTTTGCTTGTCCGTTTTGGTGAAGTGATAGAGTATCCRTCTCCTTCGGCTTAACTGTCTGTCCTATTCCACAAGCCTGCATTTCTGCAACATGACAAGATGTTTCAAGAGTGGAATACCCTGTGGGTCCTGGCTCCTTTGGCTCACAGTGACTAACTCAGTGAGAATCAGCAGCTGACACACTGGAGGAAGCTGGTGTGAGGTCACAAACAGGGGTCCTAAATGGCTTGCCAGCATGCTGGAATCAGTTGCCCCCTTCACACCTTTGGGACTCAGTAGCAACAGGATCACTGCAGAGCCCTCTGTCAGCCCCCAGGTCTGAAAATAGGGGTCATGTCTCTGTGTGGGGCCTGTTATGTTAGGAGCAAAATGAAGTGTCCTGTTAGAGGCTATTTATCTGTGCCAATATTTGGGGACACGGGCTCACGAAAAGTGGAGTCCCAGTTTGGCTACAAGGGCACTAGGCTTGAGAGCAGTCCTCAATAGAACAAACTTCAGATGTTGCTTTCCAAGCAGTTGTCATGTAAAGTTTGGAAGCAAGGAGTGTGTTGGTCAGTATTCAGTTCTCTCCTTTTGGAAGCAGACTGGTTCTTGGAAGAAAAAAGTTGTCAGAGGATGTGAATGTTTCTGAAGAGGGAGATGCTGGATTCAGTGTGTGTTTGGTCTTTATCCAGCTCTCAGCTCAAAGGCAACGCTTGTGATAATACATTTTCTTCACCATAGTGACAAATGCACCTCCTGAGGGAAAAAACAGTTGCTTTGACATTTCAGGCTGGGAAACCCGTCCTTGACACATGCACAGGCCCTGATACATGGTGTCTTGGCTGCACATGCTTACGGCTGTCTGGGAGGCCACGTCCCTGTTCAAAAGCAGTGTCATGTCAGCATTGCAGTGGTGAGGTCCCCAGAGGAGATGTTTGCACTGGGAAGGCAGCAGAGCATGGCAAATGCGATCTCTGTCACAGCAGAGGATGTTCTCTGCACTAGCCGTGGCGCTGTGCACTTGCTCACCCGTGGTAACGTATTTGTGTTAGCAAAAACCCCAATGAGACACGGGAAAAAGGAAATGGAGCTTATGATATGTTGTGGCTGCCAGCAGTCACAAACTGCACTGTGGCAGGAAGCTGAGTGTAAAAATCAACTGTTTTCAGACTTCTTCTAGGAGCTGCAGTCTTGATTTGCAGAGCTGCCAAAGGCCCACAGTGCTTATGCTTTCAGCTGGATGGGGGAGTTTTTCTGGAACGCTGTCCAAGGGATTTAGAATCAAGCCCCTGGCTAGTAACAGCACTGCATGACTAAATATTGGTGTCCAAAGGAATAGATAGCACAGAAGAAGTAACTGGGCACAGAGGTGGCCAGGCTGGAACACAAATCATTAATGTGAGAAACAAGGTGAAGCACAAATAAAGGGAACATTCCTATTCTACAGTATGACTCCTGTGGTTCTGCAGCCATAGTCACTGTTTCRTAACACTGGTTGGCCAAGACTATGTGAAACCTCAACCCAAACAAATGTACTCTTGGCTTCAGTGGTGAGGCTTTGACAGTTTTGGAGAGTTCAACACAGCCAGCTTTACTGCCTGTTTGTACTTCTTCACCACTATAATTCTCCTTCGACAGGGTAARTGCCCACTGAGTATCTGATTATAGAGCTGAGGTTATGGGCTCATAAAACCAGAGGACATTAAGAGATAATCTCTGCATGTGACAGCCAGATGAGCAATCACATCCAAACACAAACTATGCCATTAGTATTACTTACTTTTAAAGCACCATTATCCCTGCATTGTTCTCTCTCGTTAACAATTAGTCATTCAGACCCTTGAGAACTTTAATATGATAATCCTACAAGCTCATCAGGCAAATCCTACATGGTCACGATGTTCCATGCAAGATTTATAAGACAGAACTGGCTGGATGTGAATGTGGGAGTAATGGTCCATAAGCAAATGTGACATAAAAAGAAGTCAGACAGCAAAGCAGTCTACTGAACTCAGAAAGCCTGGCTGTAGAGGGAGATGCTGTTATTTCAAAATTGCTTYCATCTTTTGGGGTGGAAGGGAGTCATTTTGTCACAGAAGAAGCAACTACATAATGCCCATGGTATTTATATACTGGTCAATGAAAGTCAGCCCCTGGATTTGAAATCGTGTAGCTCTATGCTTTTTCTATTTGAATGCTGTGTTAGGAGAGCCTGTGCTCCTCCACTCCCTCCCCCTTCTTTCCCCTCTTTTCAGCAAAAAGAGACCTCACCAACAAAGAGAAAATAGATTGAAAGCTCTTGCATCCAGAGTCTTTCAAGCAAAGCTTGAGAGAGACTTTGGCACATAATGTCTAACATTATGTTCACTGCCCTTAGAAAGCAATAACCCAATCATTCTGCTGGCAGTTAGCAAGTGCAGTGATTTCAACACAGATGAGAGAAGAGAGGACAAAGAAAGAATATGCTTAGAGCATCCCTTTCACTGTGAACCTAGGGGCCAGCTGGTGTGTTTACAAAGCTCTAAGGCCAGCCAGCAGGGAGTTGCAATAATCTAATTTTAATTATGTGACAAAAGCATGAAGAATCATTTCAAGGGCTAACAGAGGAAAATGGTTCCAGCCTGCCAATATTCCTTAGATGGTAAAAGAAGACAAGTTAACTCACAGAATTTAGTTGTTTCTCAAACGACTAAATGGGATCTATCACAACTCCCAGCCCGTGTTTGTTAGAGAACAAACTGGTTGCCAGAAAAAGGCTTTAGATGTAAAAGAAAGTTCCCAAGAGACATCAGCAATACCTATGCTCCTCTTATTAAATAAAAGATATACTCTACCAGCAAGAAAACAAAATCCTGTAATCACATTAAACTGGCTGTATGAAATGATGTGTATACAAATATATGTATACAATATATATGTATACTAGGTATAAACTGATAGACCTTCAGCCTGAGTTCTCCAAGATCTCACTAATAAAATAGCTGTTTTGCTGTCCCAAGCAAAGCAARGAAAGGGAAGGGAAGAAGAGGGGAAGAAGAGGGGAAGGCAAGGGGGAAGGAGGAAGGCCCAACTCTTCCTGCTTTGCACATATTCCAGCTTTTTGGCAGGAATGCTGTCTCCTGACAATAACAGAACAGCGAGTTCACAGCAATTAGCCAAATAATTTTGAATCCACTGCGCAGAAGGTTACAGTGAAAATGTGGGGAAACCAGTGACATTTAATTCTACCAGAAGATGAATCCATAGGTTCTTATTGTAGGATTTTCTTTCTGGGTAAAGACTGAATCCAAACACAGATTATCCTTAATTTTATTTTTCTGTAATACTTTACGCTCTCCTCATTCTCTTTAATCTGCTGTTGCATAGGGATTTCGTGCTTTGATTTAATTATTGCTTGGAACATCTAGCAGTGAACAAAATTTCAGTCTTTTGCAAAGGAATTATTGGAAATACTGTATTTTCAAGCAATTCACATTCAATAATTTAACAGTCACTGGGCTTCATGGGAACTTTCACATAATGGCATAGCTTGTTTCAGAACTTAGTGACATGCTTGAGCTGTTCCCCTTGCTACAGCATCACTTTGATGACAATGCTACATAGGATGCCAAAAAGTGCAGGTAGCTTGGTTTTGCTTCTACTCTTCRTTATCCCATTAAGTGGAATAACATGCTGCTAAATAAGTGCATGGCTTTCAAGTTCAAKAAGTATTTATAAATGGTAAAATCTTTAGTTAAGTACCTTATCATAATTCAGAGCAACTGTTATTTGAAATAGCAGCACTAATATGTGTATTTTAAGCAAATRCAGAGTATGCTGTATGCACTCTCTGTTTTAGCACAGTTCTGTTTACATCTCGGTCTATGGCTTTGCAGAGAGGGTGTATCATGGAAAGGACTTGTCTCCTGTATAGCCAACAGAAAAGCACGTGAAARTGACGTACTATTTATTGTGCATGTCCTCAAAATCAGCGTGGTTCTCTCCACAGAATCAATTAGGCCTCTCCATAGAGTGACTTTGGTAATGAAGACCTCTACACAAAGACAAATGATTACTARTAAGGCATTATACAAATCATTATTAATAAAGTAACAAACAAACAAAACTTTTCTCTGCTAACATCCCATACTCTACTCTTCTTTAAAACAGTCTCAGTGATAATCATTACTAAATTGAACCTCAGAGTAATTATTCACAGCAATACTGCCAGCAGATATTGTCATCTGCAAATTACTTTTCCCCATTATGTGACAGTGATGTTCTTGTTCTTGATCAATATTGTCATTCCTATTTGCATAACTGGAAGTCTTTTTCTGTCAATTTAGCCAGTCTTGCTTGGTTTTCCTTTCAACACAAATGCTTTTGGCTAAGGTTAATAGTGTCCTTTTGCACTTCACTGGAGTAAGATGTTAAGGTGTGATTTATCATTCCTTTGCTTATTTTCAGCCTTTCCCTGGCCCAGGTTTTAATGCTGACATCTTGCATACACTTTGAAAATAAGGCTGCTGTCACATGTTACCATATTCTGCCATCACACCTTGAATCAGGACCAGCTCCGTCACAGATAAAGCAGGCAATCTCCTGTCTCCAGTCATCCATCCTCCTCAGTGACCGCCTGTGGTACCTGTGCTGGAGGAGATGACAAYGAGCTATTTGACCACTCTTTGCTGTCTGGGCATCAATTCTTGTTACCAGTGACTGAAGGGGAACAAGGTGAACAAAGCAATAATTACTGTTTGCATGGGCTGGGCGTGGCTCTCCCTTGCAGCGAGTCACTGATGCCTCTCTTGAGAGGGGCTTCTGGGGCTATTGAGAGATGTAGCATGATGCTGCATTGGGTCTCAAAAAATAAATTGGTTTTGCAGCTAGACAACAACCATTAGCCTGTCAGTGCTTGAGTTCAGCTAAATGCCAGGTTTACATGAGTAAATGAAACTTATTTTTTAATCCTTCTAACCAAGCTGTAAGCTGTTCCTGCCTCCTAGGAGCGTATCATAGTCATAAAGTCAGATGGATGAATTCTGGGCAAATCACTGGATTCATTAAGAATCCAAGTTAGAAAAGGGAAGAGTGGAGAAAAATTAGGAGAAGAATTTGGGGTTGTCATCAGCTTTCTGGTGATATAGATGTTTGTATAAAGGTTTATGACTAACTGCTGGCATGAATAATTCTTCAATAGTTCTCATGCAAACATATACTCTACTGTTATTTTCTTAGTAATCTGGTAAGGGACATCTGCAGTTTCTGGAAAACTGAAGCCATTTGCCATGAAATTGGCAAACTAGGGCAGGTTTTGATTAACAGTCCAGAGGGAAAAAAAATAAGGAAGGGTAAGGCCTTAAAACAATTGTATTTTCAAAATAATCCACTTTCAACTTTTCGCTTTAGAAGTGACCCTCTTTAATTTTTACAATGAAATTTCAAATGTAGGGTCTTGAAGCTCGATTGGATAACTCCATATGCAACCCATGGGAATTTTTTTCTTATTTCATGTAGAGCCTGAAGTGAAAAGTCCRTTATTCAATCAGTTCCAAAGGGTGTGAGTTTCAGAAGCCAGAAYAGGTTCCTGAGATGGTAGAGCAGGGCAGAGTGGAGTGAGTGATAAGCTCAGCACTAGCTGTTGGTTGACATTGCAAAGATTGTTTTTGTCAAGGGAAGAGATAGAAATATTCCCTCCTCTTTTCTATTTCTTGTTCTTTAAAGAAAGCTTTAGTCCACTCTGGCATTCCCAAATACTTATAAGCTGTTCACTTCAGCATTCTCCTTCCCCTCCAAGTTATCCTAAGAATAATGAGGCTGTTTCCTAACAATATGCTTTTTCCTCTCCAACAAGATAACTTTTTCTCCAGCTGGGAAAATGCCTGAAACCCAGATGAGATGCCTTGTGAAAATTTCTTCCCTTTCATATACATTTTGAGTTTTCTAATGTTAGGGACACTCTATATTGTRAATCTTCAAACACCAAGGAAGACCAGAGTCTTTCTGAACTCTCAGCTAAGAAAAAGCTGTGATATTACTGTAAGGCAGACAAGGTATAATGCACTGTCCATAATTAAAAGAAAAGGTCTGGTTTTGATTTTGTTTACTGAARTCCTCAGCAGTCAAATGATAAATGGGATACTGTGGACTTATAGATTGTTAGTGAAAATCTTCAAAAAGAAAATATATTGGTCATAGCCATTAAACAAAGAAGTATGAACAAACATCAAAGAATACATCTAAGAATATGGCCACAAGTTAATTGCACTGAATCCAAAACRTCGTGTAATATGGCCTCATGTTTCAGCCGTACCCAAGGCACACTTGCGTCTTCACAAACTACTGACCTGGCATCAGCTTGTCAGCTCACATTCCAAGTGGGCTATCTGGTAACTTCATGGATTGAATACAAGCAGGGAGAGTCCAGAAGTTTACCCACTGCTCCATCTAGTGCATGTTTTCAGTATCTCACAGGATCGTGAAATAWCTTTGTCTTTTGAAGGCTGATATGGATATCCCTCGGAGCAGCTTAGTTGCTGGAGAGCACTTGTCGTCCACTGACTTCCTATCTCGTGAGGRCTATATGTCAGAAAGTTTTCTTTTCAGTGGCCTCTTTTATTCTTTTTTGCCTGCCAACCAGCAAATGTTCACAAAGGATGGCTGAACTGCCTTTGCAAAGTGGTGCTTTTCCAGGAACTCTTAAGGGAAAAGGAATATGGTAAAGCATGAGACATCAATTGCTAGAGTTGGTGATAAAAACACAGTATTTGTAACAAGCAGACTGGGTACAGGTCAATGAGTTTCATATTTAACATGACRGTTTATTAACTAAAATAGCTTGTTTCTACCAGGTAAGTATTAAATCATGGACTAATTATAAGTATTTCAGTAGTCAAAGGCACATAATATAGAGGATAGAGGAAGGAACACAACTCTGGTCAGAAATGATGAAAACATTGCCTTCAAAACATTGTGCTCCCTCTAGTAATTTAAAGTGTCAAGGAAGATTCCTGAGGATAAACAAACTTGTAATGRTGCCTTAGGATTTTTCGTTTCTATATTTTCATACATCTGTATTCTTGTATTCTCTAGTACAGCACTAAAAACTACTGTTCTCTCATCTTTAGACAAAACAATCGCTCTCTGAGCCTGAATCCAAGGACACCTCACTGCCTCAGAGCCCCAAAATATGTAAACAACAGCGAGTTGGGGGAAGCAAGTTTGGGGTGGTTGACATCATCACCTGTAAAGATCATTGGAGAATTAAGACCCAATATGTTAATAAGGCAGAACTTCTAAAAGGTGAAGATCTCGTGACTCGTGGTCCATTTTGGGTGTAGCCTCAGGAGGAGGCTTTTGTCTGCCCTAATGTACCAGTAGGCCTGTTAGGCCTGGATTAAAGTTGTCTATGCTCATTCTCTTAACTTCGTCTGGCCTCTATTTCAGATTAGCCTGATTGATAAGGCATCAGTTCTGGCAAACCCAGGTGGGACAAGGAGACTCCTGAGAATCCTCTGGACCGAGTAAGATCCAATCCCCGCCCGGCTGGCTTTGGGGGGTGGCCACTGCGGTCCCAGTGGTGCCGGAGTCCAAGAACCCATCAAGAGGCACGTGAGTAAGCGAATGAAAGCGGTGCTGGGATCGGGGTTCGAAACGGGGCAGTAGCGCTGCAGTGCAGGAGTTGGGCTGCAGCCAGCGTGGCGTAGTGGAGTGCTGCGCTATGAACTTGGTAAATTGAGAGCTCGAATCCCGAGTGTTCCTTGTTTTTGTTTCGTGTTTCAAGCGTAGGCATGGGGTGCATCTTCTCACGTGAAGAGACTCAACCTCACATGCCTCCAATTCTTGAAAATTCCTCTCTGAAGTTAGTGCTAAATAATTGGCATATAGTAGCAGGTGAGGATATATTTCTTAAAAAGAAAGAACTAATTCGGCTATCCCAGTGGATATGGCCCACATTCAGGTTAGAAAAAGACCAAAAATGGCCATACATGGCAGCCTAAATGAGGAAATGGTATCAAATCTTCTGTCCCACTTAAACCAAAACAATTGTCAATTTGAGATTGAATATGCTAAACTCTTCAGAGTTCCAGCACGTAATGAAAAAATAAAGAGACCCGACGAAAATTGTCAGGTGATGGTTCTAAAGAAAAAAAGGAAAGAGGATGAAAATAAGAGCAATCTTGACTGGCAAGAAAGAGAAGTAGAAATGGATTTAATACCGCCTCTTCTAAGAGGCGGGGGACCGCCTGTGGCTATGTTGGGTCCGCCTCCACCCCCCCCGCACCTTCCTTTTCTCCCGCACAGCCGTCTCCGGGAGCGACCGCCAGCGGGGGCGGGGTCTCGACCTCGTCTCTGCCGAAAAGGGGGGAAGGGGGAACAGCGGCTGAAAGGGGATGGACCYCTGCCACCCCCACCGGGGGTGGGGCCTAGGGATTTAGTGAAATCAGAGATATCAGGTTCGCTCCGCCTTCCCCTGCCGCCTTCCCCTCCCTCCCCTCCTCCAGCGGGGCTGAGTGGGCAGGGCCTTCAACCTACCGCCCCTCCCTTGGAGGAGGAGCCTGGGGGCGGGCAGGGGCGGCCCCCGCAGTCGATCGCACCGCCCCCGGGGCCGGTACTAGGGGAAGAATGGGAGTGGTTCCTGCGGCTCAGGTCCCTGGAGGTAGGGCCGGAGGGCGGAGCCCCTCGGCTGCAGGGCGGCTGTGCGGCCGCTCTCACAGGTGGCAGTACCCAGGCTGACCGCCAGGGCAGCACCGCTCACTTTGGAGTGGGCCCAGGAGGTGAACGTCATGGCCTGTGACGGCGGGGCCAGTGTGGCTGGGACTAGCCGGCACCGGGCTACCGGGGCGAGTCGGCCGAGTAGCTCCAGACTAACAGGCCCAACAGAAACAGAGAGTAGTACTSACTCAGATAAATCCTCCGGAGAGGAGGGCCAAGAAACAACTACCAGGCGAAAAAGGGGAAAAGTTGCAACAAGGGCCATAAGAGAACGGAGTCCCATAGCTAAGAGAACGAGAGCCAAACAACAGCAGAGAGAACCAGTTTTACAAGCCCCTCTAAGAGAGGCCRTYAGTAACCAAGGRCCTRTATACATAAAGGTTCCATACTCTCTTATGGAGTTAGAACATTGGAAAGCCACTGTTGGGAAGTATAAAGAAAACCCCAATAAGGTTGCCAACTTAGTACATAGAGCAGTTACTACACAAAACCCTGACTGGACTGATTTAAACACTATGATGGACATATTACTAGACCCCACGGAAAGAGGAATGGTTCATAAGGCTATCATAAATTCTGTAGAGTCACAAATAGCAAGTGGATCACTTCAAGGCACCACTGCTGAAATCTTCCCAACTACTGATCCAAGCTGGAACCCAAATATCCCAAGACCAAATGGATAGACTAAAACGGTACCAGAGACTCATAATGTATGGGCTAAGACATGGTGTTCCTAAAGCTGTAAATTGGTCTAAATTACATAACATAAAGCAGGCTGTGAGGAGCCATTTTAATCTTGGTTTGCCTCAACACTGCTTGTCAGAGGCATGTAGGGGAAGGGGTGCACACATGCAGCCTGCAGGAGGCAAACAGGAGATGGGTGAAGCCTTGTCTCTGAGGGGATTTCACCTGGCAACACCTCACATGGGCGCCTGGAGACACTGCTCTCCCCAGAGACATTTCTCCAATCGGATGGTGGAAGGGCTCCACCAATGGAAGAAGCTTGGACTGGACCAATGGTCTCCTGGTCAGCTGGCAGACTTTGGGAGGAGCCAGGGGCTAGAAAGATCAACTGCGCTATGAGCTCGGAGGGAGTTGGGTTGGGGGAGTTGAATTCGGGGGAGCTGCACTTTGGGGGGCTGAGCCTGAGAGAGCTGGACTTGGGGACACCGGCTGCCGTCCGAGCCTCCAGTGCAGCGTCTGCCTCGCCCCGCTCCTTCACCTGCCCCAGCCGCCACCTGTCCTGCCTGAGCCACCTGCCTGCCTCCGACCTCGCCCATCGCCGTGATCCTCGCTTCGACTCCACCCCAGGGTCCCGGACCTGCCCGAGTGTCCACTCACTGTGTGTCCAGCAGCCCATCGCCACGGGAACCACTCCTCTCCCCGAGCTGCTTTCCCTCCGGCATCAGCACTCACCCCCGTCATGTGGACGCCGACGGCACCCCCCGGTTCTACTGGTGGTAATGCCCACTCTCTGCCTCTGTCTCCTTTCTCTCTCTCCCCATTCCTTTTCCATTTTCCTTTCTCTTTTCCAGCCCCGTTTAGTGGGCAACTACTTCTTCTTCATTTTTGGGTTACCAATAAATGGTTCTGAGATACAAAGTTTGTCTCGTTTGACTTCATTTCGTTCTTGACCATCCATTTTAAAAGAACTCCTCGCAGTTCCCCACGGTTGGAACACGACACAGGGGTTTGATGAATCCCCCACTGACTTTCTAGAAAGGTTAAGAGATGCTGCAATTAAATACACAAACATTGATCCTGAGTCAACTGAGGGAAAAATTAATTTGTCTTATCTATTTATAGGTCAGGCTACCAGTGATATAAGGAGAAAAYTTCAGAAGTTAGAAGGGGTACAGGGCATGAGTAAATTGTTAAATGTAACCTGGAAAGCATTTCGAGATAGAAATTCCAATGACAAGGATAAACATTCCAACAAGAGAGGTAGCCAAGAAAAACTATCTAGGAGTACTTCTTTAAGGTCAGAGAAAGACCAATGTGCCTTTTTAAGAAAAAGGGACATTGGAAAAAGGATTGTCCCATGCTGGAAAAGAGATCCTCTGTTCCCCAAATGATTGTGGAACAGAAATCAGAATCAGAATCAGAATCAGAATGACGGGGACCAAAGGCTTCTATCCCAGCAGAGCCTTTGGCTGTAGCCAAGCTGGGAAAAGACTATGCTGAATTTTTGGTAGATACCGGGGCAACATATACTGTGTTAAATTCTTTAGAAAGGAAACTGAGTCAAAGTACTGTAAGTGCTTTCAGTGTCACACGGGTGAGAGACATGAGACCCCTCTTCCAATCTTTGAAATACAAATTGGGAAAACGCTGGGTAATTTATCAGTTTCTCTATTTGCCAAACTCTCCTAAGGAGAAWCTATTAGGATTTTTCAAGAGAAGAATAGCCCATAGTTCAAAATGGTTTACTGAACTAAGTTTTAAAAATCTCTTCTACATCCCTGTGGATGAGAAACACCAAAGACTCTTTACAGATAAGTGGAAAAATCTTGAAACAKAGAGAAAGGATCAGCTCGTCAAGACCATCCTATCTAAGAGTTCAAAGAATAGCGCAGTTATATTCAGAAATCAGCTGGCAGAGAAACCAGGGAAATGGAAAAGGCAGCAGCCAAGAATTGCTGCATTTAACAGCTGGATCCAGCTCACTGTAAGTTTGTTCTGTGAACTCTGCCGACAGGCACCTCATGCCACATTACTGGAACAGGATAATGCTATTCTGAAAAAGTTTGCTGTCAATCCTGKCATGTCTYTGTTCCCRACRCTAACTGATAATAAATCTGAGTGTGACTGTTTGCAGACCRTGGAAGAAGCCTATTCCAGCAGACCACACCTGAAGGATRTGCCACCACAAAACCCTGACAGGGAGCTGTATGCAGACAAAAACAGCTTCAGAMAAGATGGCAAACAGGTGGCAGGTCATGCAGTGACAACYGCCAAMCAGGTAAACAAAGCAAAAGYTTTGCTATCAGATGTRTCATCACAGAGWGCTGAATTGACTRCATCAATGAAAAATCTGGAACTGAGCAAAGTCATCAAGAAGGAAAGWGGTCTGTCAAAGTTTGCTCCAAAATATGATCAGAAAGATCATCAGTTTTCTGGCACAAAAGCTGAGACCAAAGAAAGTGAATGGACTGTTACACTAGAAAGACAGATTGTAATCCCACTGCAGCGAGATCATGAGGACACACATAGGGAAACAAAGAACCCTATGAGACTTCTGGAAAGGGAAGTAATAGAAAAGAAAGTGACTAATATTGTGCAGTTTATAACAAGCAAATGTGAAATCGGCTATAAAAATAATTCAAACGTGAACAAAATAGTTGTGTTAGAAACAACAGAGACAGGGAATTTTCCAGGAGATTATTGGCAAATAGATTCTGCTGAGTTAYCATGTAAAAGGATACAGGTATGTACTGGTGTTGGATTGACACTTYTAGTGCRTGGTCTGAGCCTTACCCCTGTCACACTGACACAGCAAGGCACATGGTGGAAGTTTTACTTAACCATACAATTCCAAGGTTTGGGGTTCCTTTGGGGTTGGTCCCCCAGTGGTCGGGAAAGTTAGTCAAATGTTGGGAATCATTTGAGATCTGGAAATTCCCTACTTATCCCAGACAAGTGATAAAGCTAAATGCATGAATGTAACCCTCAAAATAAGCTTGATTTGCAGAGATATCTAATAGTTTTAAGTTCCACTTTGCAGAAGCTTCAGAATTACATCATTTTATCCAGACCCATAGGAYTGGATGTGCCTGCACATCCCTTCCAACCTGGAGACTGGGTCTAGGTTACGTGGTGGGACAGTGATCCTTTACAGGCCAAATGGAGAGGACCATTCCAAGTCCTGCTGACAACYTTTACTGCATTCAAAATCACTGGCAAAGGACTCTGGATTCACTGCTCCCGAGTTAAGAAGGCTTCTGCTCCTGAAACTATTGGAAAAGCAGAGACTGATGCAAAYGGGGATGATGTAGTTTAAAACAARGGTTTCTGTACTTGTTATCTACACCATTGGTAACCATGGTACAGRGGTGAAACCAAAATGTRTATATGATCCTAGGCAAAATATGTATCTAAATTTCAAATTTTCATATTAGACAATATTCAGAATACATTACRTTGAGTTTTGAGTATACCTTCCACACCCTCACATCATGRTTACCAAACTGACCTAGACTAAGAACAGTTCATAGTAACTGTAATCCTAATTCTGTTTGTATGATAGCCAACTGAGTAAAATATTACTGTTGTTAAATATACGTTGTTCTTAGATACATACTATCAATAGATRTCTAGAATAGAGACCTGAATACAGGCCTTGTCAGGCCTCTAAAGGGGGGAAATGATGCCTTAGGATTTTTCGTTTCTGTATTTTCATGCGTCTGTATTCTTCTATTTCTTTTATTCTCTAGTACAGCACYAAAAACTACCGTTCTCTCATCTTTAGACAAAACAATTCCTCTCTGAGCCTGAATCCAAGGACACCTCGCTGCCTCAGAGCCCCAAAATATGTAAACAACAGCGAGTTGCGGGGCAGAAAGTTTGGGGTGGTTGACATCATCACCTGTAAAGATCATTGGAGAATTAAGACCCAATATGTTAATAAAGCAGAACTCATAAAAGGTGACGATCTCGTGACCCRGTGTTCATTTTGGGTGTAGCCTCAGGAGGAGGCTTTTGTCTGCCCTAATGTACCAGTAGGCCTGTTAGGCCTGKAWTAAAGTTGTCTATKCTCATTCTCTTAASTTTGTCTGGCCTCTMTTTCAGATSAGCCTGATTGATAAGGCATCAGTAATGAGTTCAGCTGTCAGAACAGCCTCTGGCAGTTGTTACATCGGCCAGCTAGCACTGTCCCAACAGCTCCCAGGCACAATTCAGAAGATACCCTGGATCAAGAACCATTTAATAGGATRTATGTTGGCATTCCAGACCTCTTACCCCCAGGCACATTTAATTTCCCACTGTAGAGGAAGTCACAGCATAACACAGTGTGTTACCAAGGATCATGATCCCTTGTAGTCTTAGGCTGAGACCTTTGGCTCAGTGATTCCAAGTCTAACATCTTATGGTTTTAGCTCTAGGCATCCAGGGAGTGTAACAGGAAAGATAATGGCTCTCACAACTGAGAGTACAACTTCAGAAGGAAAATTTTAGTGCCAGCAGGACTTTCTAAAGCTTGCAGTTCTGCAGCAGGATCTGACTCTAGTCTAAGCAGCTCTTAGAGATGCCATCACCAATAATCATTACCTTCTAGCTGGCATCAGTATCTTCCAGAATATAAACAGAATGAAAAAAATGGAAGCAGTCATTATCAGCATACTAGAGTAGCCAGTCACTACTTATTGCTACAGCATACTAAGTGCWCTCATGTGGAGGAGAGGGAATTTTTCCAGTGCTATCTTCACAAATATTTTTCTGAATTTGTTTTATGTTTACSTTATTCATTTTCTCTCCCCATTTCATACAAAACAATCCATATGGTGRAAGGAAGGAACAGATCTACCAACCTCCCAGAGGTGTTCAAATATTAAAAATAAAAGCCTGCAAAACACAGAAGGAACAAGAGAAAACAGCAAATAAGGGGAGTGGAAATGAGCTCATAGTGGGCAAGTTTATTCTGCCATTTATGTATCAATCAGGTCTCTATTTCAGAACAAATCACTCCACGGAATAAAATCCAGGCAGAAGGGTTAATGGGGTAGCTGTGAGTGAGGGCACACAGGGGTCACATACCCGAGTAGGACATTSTAACCTGGCTCTGTCCTCACCCTCTCTGAGATAGTGTCAATCAGCTGGAAACACATCTCCAGAGCTGGCTSCTTCATGGTAAGGAGTGGCTGTGACCAGACCTTATATGTGGTATCTTTGCAGGAGAGCTCCTATAATATCCCTGACAGGATCTCTTTATCCTGTGTCTTGCTGATGTGCAAGTCAACAGGGAAGGAGAGGAATTCACTGAGCTAAATTGAGTTCCTGCTGTGTGTGATTGATACTGGTTTTACTTTGTAAAGTTGCATCTTTGTTTTATCAAAACTTTTGTGTTTTGTTTTGCTTTGCTTTGTTTTTCAAAAAGAGGAGGGAAATATTTTTGTTATTGCAATTCTGAGAGGCACTTTTCTATCCTAAAGCATCCTGGTAGCCAGCCCTCCCTCCTCACTAATCTGGCCCTTTCCCTATGCCCACTGCTCCCAAACCTTCCCCTGCACATTAACAYCTGGGAGTCTTACACCAATCGGGGTATTTTCAGTAGTTGCTTCTACAGTCACTGAAGTCTGGTTTCAGTACTTGCTGACTCTGCGCTGGGAAAACATGGTTTCTCTCAATGTGCTCCCTGAAATAAGAACTTTTGGCTTCTCAAAGGAAACCAGCACTTCTGACAGCAGTTGAAAAGAGGACGAGCTGGTTTGAAATGTAAAGTTAACACTGAAAAACAAAAGGAGGTTTAAGGCTCCTGGTTACCTTTTTATTATTTTTTTTTTCATTTACAATCCTTCTGTACCCTTACCACTACTGTCTGTAATTAAATGTRAAATTCTGTATATATAGGAAGTCATGACATTATTTACTGGCCCCTTCTGGCATTAAGCTTCTTGAACTCAYGCCAAAGCATGGCATTGTGTAGCACCATTGTGCCCCCACCGTTCAGTATTTTGGCTTGGTCTGAAGYGCACCGACAGAGGCTGGCAGCTAACACAAAGCTCTAAGGAACAAATTTAGTTTCATCATTCTGGATAATACTAAAGCGAGAACAGAGTAATTTAGGAAACAGTGCAGCTTCACAAGAGAGAGCTCCCAAGAGCTGCTGCAGCACACTGTCTCAGCACTACAGGCTGTTTATAAAACAGACTTATGCAACATAAAATCATTTGGATGTTGAGTTCAAGTGCTTCAAAATTGGAAATATCTCAGTTCCTGCCAGCTACTCCTGTCTATCAAATATATGCGGCTTATTTGAGAATTTGGTCTAGGTRTGTATTTTGTGTCTCCCTGAAGATGTAGGGCATAGTGGTCAACYATGTCTTGCTTTTAGTGAGAAAAAWGCTTGTCCCAGCTGTTCAGACATTGTTTTGAAATGGGAGGATTCTGGTGGTCCASCAGCAAGAACATATATTTTAAATGGAACATTCTTCTTCAGTGTATTAAGAACTGCAGTGCAGAAAGGACAGGAAGCCACCTAGTGACTCCTGTGCATGCTGGAGAGAAGGCAAACTGGGTCATAAGGAATAGTATCAGAGGAACAGATGAACAAAATGACGAAGGGAAGAGAAAGAGAAAAATCAATGTGAATGGAGAAGAAACAGACTCATGAAGGGAGGAGCTCTTACCMTATCCCACAGGGACCTCCAGCAGCACCTGCACCTGCCCAGGAATGAGCTCGATGGACAAACAYGAGTGTCAGCCTCAGGTAAAGGGGCCTGACCCTGTGAGCTCACACCAGCACAGAATCCAGGCTATTGCCTTTCCTTCAGACAGATGCAACCCCCCATAAAAGCAAAACAGGCCCCATATCCACTCATTATTTTGAGTATTTCTTTCCCTTCCTTTGAACTGTTRATTTCAGCATCACACAGAGCACTTCCCTTCAATAGAGGTGACTCGTGTAGGAAAAAGCTCTGGGGAAGATGGCTGGCATTGCTTCATTACTCTCTTTGGGGTAAGAGAAAAAGCATATTGATGGTACATGCATAATTCTACTTCCCTTGAACTTGTCTTTCTGTATTCTTGGAACTCTATTTTTTCCCCCGTTTTTCTTCCTGGTGACAGCATGAACGAATAGTTATTCACATCTTTCTTGTAGCTGGGTATCTTAGGAAACTGACTTAAAAGGGACGGCGGCATAAATACAGCACGCACGGAACATTCTCCCTTCCTGTTCAGAAACTCAGGGGAAAAAAAAAGAAGGAAAAAAAAAAAAAGACAGGAGTAAACACCTGACCTGCCCAGGGGCCGTGCTGGGGCGGGGAGCGGCGCCGGGAGAGYTCCGTGGGGCAGGGTGACCCCTGCTGGGGGCGCTTCGTGCTGGAATTCCGGGGAAAATCCCAGGACAGGAGCATCGAGTTGCACTCAACCCTGTGCTCAGAGGAGTTGCAGCATCGTGCACCGACCATTTCTTCGTCATGAAAGCAGGAGGCTCCACAAGGCCTCCCCACACACTTTACCTGAGGTAAGAGCTCGCTGCCTCTCACAGGGCGCCCGTGCTTTAGAGCGGAGACTGAGGGTTTGTCCCCAAGCAACAGGGGGAGGAATCCTCCGGCCCGCACGGCTGCTGAGCACCGACGATGCTGATGCTGCCACGGTCAAATATCTGTMGCTCCGACTCTGCTCCCCTGGCTGTTCAGCCAGTTCGAGTTCAGGCTCAGAAAGCTGGCTGCCCTCTGGTGAAGCTCCGGGCAGTAAATTCAGGCAAATTACTCCTGTGGAAGCAGGTCCATGRTGATTGTGTGTGAGGAGGGCAAGCYCCTGGAGGCTCTTGTGCCTCCTCTCCCATCTCAGCCCTGGCATGGGAGAAAAGGCATGTTTGCTCGAGTCACCCGTGCCTGGAATTGTGTGTCTCTCTCCACTCATGGCTAGCAGAGAGAGATCACCACGGACAGGGAAACCAGTGCTGTCTTGTATAGTTGCTATGGTGTTGCTTAGCTGGTGCCTTTTCAACCTGTCAAGGGACAGGGAGCAGTGCAAATGTGACTGTGACACGTTGGTGGTGCTTAGTCATGAGAGCTGTTGAACTGCCCTGAGGGCTTTGGTAAGAGAACCAGCAGTCAAACAGGAGAAAATTTAATACTCCAAGGCATTTAAAAAGCAGACATCTGGCACCAATTCACTGTCCTGCTTTTTTTTGTGCAGTTAGCCATGGTTTGGAGCTCTGCAGTTGTCAGCTGGACCTCAGTGTTTATCAATTTTATACACAGGAATATTCACAATATACTGTTCCTTTGAGCTAAGTCAAAACAGCAAGCTGTTTCTTTGCTCAGTAATGTAACTTAGCTCTCCGTAGCTTAGCTGTTAAGGCATGAAGAGACAAGTCCAACACCACTGAAGGTAATGGAAAGACATGGATGATTTTCAGTGGGAATTAGATCAGTGTTCAGTTAAATACACAGTTCAGTAAGGCAGGCTTTAACTGCTTCTCTATTAATAACACAAAAATTAGTTTACTCAACAGAGAGATTTTTGTCTTTATTTTTAAATTATTTCCAAATTCAGAAAACATTTAAATTTGGTACTCAKCCAAGAGTTTTATCTTCTATTGCAGGAAGAAACTCATAAACTTATGCATCAAGAAGTATGAAACTGTGAGTTTCAGCAGATCCTCCTAATAGAGGTAATAATTAAAGTTGTTACGAACATTGTAAAAGGAGAAATCCATGCATTTTTTTCTGAAGTTGCCTTCCACTGTTTCCAGTGTTCAGCCTCTTCCAAAAAGCATTCTAGAAAGACTCAGAACTCAGAATTACTCTCCTGGTCTAATGGGGTCAGGCAGAAAATACAACAATCCCTGTACGCTGTACCTGGGTACCCACCTTTAACACCCACCCTGCCCCAAAAAGGTGGATATGAAAAGTTACCTGCTTTGGGCTTAAGTTCTRGGATGTGCACAGGAAAAAAAATGGCATGTTTCGCTTCTGAAACAGATTTGTGCCCTCCCCAAGYAAAGCTGACAAGCTAGACAGCATCACTTCTCAGCCCACGAGTCAAACTACACCGTGCTACATCTTCATCTCAAAYCTTGACTCCTGGAAGTTTTCCTGAGGCAGACTGTTATTAGTCCTGCACTTGCAAAGGTCCTCTTGTTTCTTGTTGCTTTTTTCAGGATATCTTTGCTGCATAATTGATTTGAGAGATTAACAATCTTGTGTGACACATAGATGAGCCAGGCAGAYCCACGAGTGGTCCTGTCACAGAAAGGCACCTTTCCTGATGCTGTGCTTTTCTGTCATCAGGGGTTTATCRGGCTTTGTGCTGCAGGGAGCTAAAATTCTTTCCCAGGAAATAGTGGAAGAAATGGCATTGGCTTCAGACAGATGATCATTTGCCCTTCTGAAATCATGAAAAGGCATTGGGAGACTATGAGATCTTGAGTAACTTCACTGCCAAGGCAGGAAAATTGACTTGTTGGGGCAGTCTATATATATGCATACACCAGTTTTTATTCCACACTTGGCCACGTAGCCTTGGCTAAAAGTAGTTAAGAAACAGAATTCAGGGAACAGYTTGGGTTAATTGTGTAGTGAGAATGTACCCTCAGATCTCTTATTTTTCCTATTTATCAGGCTGTTGGAGAATTTTGAACCAGCTGAGTAAGGTTTCTCTATTTTCTAAGGGATTTTTTTTCCTCTTTTTCCTGTTTTCTCCATTGTTCTTTTCAGGCAACACAGGGCGATTTTCATGTTTTCTTCCCTATTGCTAACAGAATTCTTTTGCCAAACATGACAATTGGACCAGACTTGGAGGTGGGCTGAAAGAGTAGGCCCTATCTAATGGGCTGCCTTTCTCAGTTTTTCAGGTGGGATCCCAGCTGCTTAGGAAACAAGATGATCTCTTGCTCCTCCCCTTAGTGATTTAGTACAATTCTGTCAAGAGAAGAGAAAGCAGGAAAGCTTTTTTTATTCCTGAGAGTGATAGGAGARCTGCCATAAAGCTGTAAAAATAGGGGCTACCCTTTAATCTGTTCTGCAGTGCTTGGCCTGTGATTTGAGAGAAGAGCTGCAGCTGCATTTCCTTGGCTGGGAAAGAGGAAAGGAAGAACGTGTCATCTGTAGCTGGAGGTAAGAAAGTAAAAAGCCAGGCTAGGAGCAGAGGTGAGCATGGTGTGGGATTGGTGAGGAAGGAAGGTGGGCAGAGACAGTGGCCCAGATGGAAGCGGGGATGGAGCAAGAGGTTGTGATAGGGCTGTTAGTAGGGAGACTGCAAATGGCACAATTGCTTTACTTGTTTTTTGGAAGAGCTGGTTGTGGTAAATGTTTTGTGCCCATTGAAGGCAGGGCATGGAGGATTCCACAGTCAAGAGACTGACCAGACACACAACTTTGTAACAGAAACAGCAATTTCTTTCCAACTCTTCTGTGCTTTGTATATCTCAGCCCATTATTTGTTTTCTCCATTACAATTTGGGTATTTGTTCTCTCTTTCCCTCATRTGCTCAATGCATGCCAGACAGATGTTCTTGGGGACTTGTTAACCTTACTGTCTGAAGGTCTCACCTCTCTGCCACCATCTCTGCACAATTAAGTTAAATTTCTTAGCGTCTCAGCTTTCCTGTGTGCTCCTGCTCTTGCATCTTCCTGTGTGTATATAATGTGTTTCCAACCTCCTGATCCCTAGGGAAAGGGAATCTTTTCATGGAGCCATTAAAGAAGTTAGAAAAATTTAATAATATAATAATAGTAAATTAAATTTGATAGAATCATGATAATGTGTGTGTGCTTGAATTTGGTGACTGGCTTGTTAGTAATTTGCCTCTTTCTAGTTCTTCTCACTTATTTCTTCTAATTAGTGTGTAGTTACACTGTTCTAATTAGTGTGTTGTTACACTTCTCCCAGGTGAGATAGGTAGCAGCAAGACTCAGCTGTGCCCCRTGATAAATTGTTTACTTATGCCCTCAAAAAAAGTGTTTGCAGGGAACAGAGGAGTTCTTCACATTTGCAGGACAGATCCAGATTGATTCATTGATGCAGCTGTAAGTTATCAAGACTCGGTGACACAGCCCTCAGTGTAATTGTTTGTGGTGTCTACTGCAGTTATTTTCTTCAGCAGCATGCCTGGCTCAGCATCTAAAGGTGASGGCTGAGGGTGTCTCCTTGACTTTTGAAATCTGGGCAGTCCTTTTCACTCTGTTTCCTTGTAGTTTGATGAGCAGTTTCTCATCAACTGGGAGGGAAGTGAGGGAAAAAAAACCCGATGTGTTGTGGCATTTTGTTCAGTTCCTCTTCCCTAACCTAAAATAAAACAACAAAACAGGCAATGCTTTGTAATGAGGGATGAAAGTAGGTATGTGTCAAAAACATGCAGCAGCAGTTCTTCCTGTCTTTCTATCCAAATGTGATCAGAAGGTTACTCCAGTTATCACTGAATATATTAAATTTATTCTGGTGTCCATGGACTATGCATCTTTTGCTATAGGAACAAAAAAAGAGTGCTCCAGAAGTTTCTGGTCTTGTGAATATTTTTAGAGTAATCTTCCAGTCTTTCAGCAAAAATAAACCTGG
The DNA here is from genome assembly GCF_030028575.1 of Malurus melanocephalus. NCBI lineage: Eukaryota > Metazoa > Chordata > Aves > Passeriformes > Maluridae > Malurus > Malurus melanocephalus. The sequence continues at coordinate 141,067 of NW_026623311.1, forward strand.
ACTTGCAACAAGAGATGAATATAAGACCTGCTGTACTGTAGTTAATCAGGTTTTGGTAGTAGGTTGTACATTAGCTGTGCATTAGCTTGATTTATAAAAAAATAGAGGGTTTCAGGTGATAAAGGAAACACTGGAAGAATACATAAGAATCAGATGACCTGTTTCTTTGCTTCAGCAGAAGGCTTCATGTCCCTCGCTGTAAAATCACCTACTTCCTCATTTCCAAATTGAATTTTTTCCAGCCTAGCTGGGGATTTCTTCAGTGTCTTTTTCAGGGCATCTCCCTATAGAGATATTAAAAGCTTTCAGCAGAGTGTATTTTGTTTTTGGGGTGACACTTTGCTGCTTGCCTYCTGCTTTTCTTTCATGCATGGAGGTGAAGGCCTGCAATACCAGTGGAAGCCTAGAAGTCATGATGTGCTAATAACCTCAGTGCTCACTCACGAGGACGTGCTGTCTGCAGYGTGAATTCCCTTTTGCTGGTCAGGGATATGTCTGTGAAGCTTGCAATGTGGCTGTACACCCAGCAGATATGGGGATTTGGTAATGAGGTTCTAAGGATTTAGAGAAGTTACTTCATTACTGCTGAAGAGATTTAAGAAAGRTTTTGTTAAAGCTTCGTAATCATAATACTGGTCTCTACTGCATATAAATGAGCAGCCCAGTCCTACAGCCCTGCTGCTGAGGGCTGGAAGGATGTGGTGATTATGTGATTAGCCAGGAGGCTGAATTCTGCCATTTTCTGTATGAGRTTTAGCAGTGTTAAACCCACACCGAGACCTAGAGTTGAAGTAATCACTATCCTGTTACAAGTTTCCTGAGTTATCCTCAGCCTTTTATTGCCATAAATAACTCTAGAAGTCAGGCCTCACTGCCAGAAGTGTTAAGTGCTGCAAATAGTATAGAAGATGACTCATGTAGTGAGATGAAGGTGGAGCATGAATCAGTAGGAAGAAAACTGATACACAAAGGAGACATTCTGAATGTAGATGACACAAAATATCTGAACAAAGCCATGTTCAATCATCATAAAAATGAATCAAACATTTTTTKTCAAAAGACAAAAAAGAGAAACTCTTCTATTTAATGAGAAAGACCATTCCAGCAAAAGCCCAAAGCACAAAGGTGTTGCATACTGATCGTGTTATTCCTTTCCCAAGATAAACTGTGGACTGCATAGAAAGAGGTGGTTGGAAAATTCTTCCCAATATGTCCAAACAAAGCAGAGTATTCAGCAAGCAGGTTGCTTTCCAGATTGTTCGGTGTCTATGAAAGCTAAGAAAAGAACTTGCCTTTGAGCTAAACAGTTTCGGAGATCAAGAGTCCCATAGCATCAATGAACCCACACTGAAAGCTTTAACCACAATAGAAACACTAAAATAACCTGAGCACATTCCTTGTAAATGATAACTCATGATTAGGTGATAAAATTCCCGCAGACCATTCCACTTGAAATGACAGCTCTTGGTTCTTTTGCTTACCCTCCAAAAGCTCACACATATAGGAGAGCTTTTAAAAGCAGACTTGGGAAAAAGTTACCTGATAGATGACATCCTACAGCTGTTGGTGCACTAACAAACTGTTCTGCCTGCAGTTCAACTCCTGCCACTTCCAGGGAGAAGGACGTTTATTAAGAGCCTGTTGTAACTCCTCAGAGGTGACAAACACTTTCATGTTTGACATCAGCTATGATACTTTAGAAAAAGGTTCTTTGTTGAGGGAGTGGTCAGGCACCCCAGGGAAGTGGCCATGGCACTAAGCCTGTCAGAGTTCAAGAAGCATCTGAATGGCACTTAGTCATGTGGTGCAGTTTTTGGATGCCTGCAGAGAGCAGGAAGATGGACTCAATGAATCTTATGGGTCCCTTCCAGCTTGAGATATCCCATGATACACAATCTCTTTGAAGCAATGAAGGGAAAAACAGGTTCCCCACCCTGCCCTGCTGGGTGCTAAAAAACCCCCAAAACTTCCAGCAGGTGCTAAAATGTTATAATGGAAAGAAGCCTAAACACCTGTTCCTTAGGTGAAGGCTCTGTCTCTGCTAGCATTTTTAATAAGAGCCGTTGTTAAAATTGCAGAACCTGGTGTGTTCCATGCTGTGTGGGTCTTCATTGGCTTTGTTGTGCTAGATCCATAAAACATTGCTCTCAGAGGTACTGCTCCTTTAGAGGTGTAATGCTTAGAAACAAGTGTAACCAGACATCCTAGCATGTACTGCTTTAAGGTCCTTTGTTCAGGATAAAGGAAGGKATGCTGAAAGGACTGAATACTTCTAATGTAGTTGTTTCGTGGTGTTGGCCATGGCAGGAAATCTGGAGAAGACAGGTAATGCTGCCAAGGCTTAAGGGATGCAGATATTTACATAAAGCAGAACTATGCACAGGAAGGGAAAGCTCTCACAAAGTTCTCTCTCTCTCCAGTATTTTTGTAAAATAATCTCGAACATGGTTGTACTCATCTTTTATAGTGTTGTGAGGGCCAGGAATTTATTTCTTCATTGAAGCTAGTTGCTAGGACTAAAACTTAYATTCGTGCTTATTCCTAGTCAATTCCAAAATTTCAGCTATGAATTTACCTGTGTGTTAATGAGAAAAATCCAGTGCTACATGTTGTAATTTGCAATATGTTGGGGTRCTATACCTTTTCTACTGCATCTGTGCTCGATGCATTTAATCTGTCTATTCATAGGCACTCTGCTGGATTTGAGCTTTAATGGAATAARTTATTCTTAAGGAAGGTAGCACAGGCTGTTTTCTATTGCTGCTAAGGGAGAGCTATCAGTTAACAGCTWGTGACAGATTTATGTTTTCACTTGTAGGCTGCCCAGCTCAAATGTAAAATAGCACTTGGAAAAGTTGGCTTTGTTAGCAAAAAAGATGAGGTTCATTTTAAAAGCTGTACTCATTTTAAGCCTGAAAAAAGTGCCTTCTTCCTGYTGGGAGAATAGAAATTCTCTAAGGAGAAATAGCAAAGACTGAGTTTCTGTCAATAAAAGAGTCTGTGTAATTTAATCCCAGACAGCTTTTYCATGCAATAGGAGAAAAGAGCAGACACTCGCCTATCTTATGAAGGGGAAAATGCAAAAACCTGCCTGCAGTATGTTAYCTAAATTTGGCCACAGAGGGGACAATCCGCTTGGGTATTCAAAAATCTGTCTGAYGAAAGTAAGGAAACGATATAGAGAAACTGAACTTGGAGACCCTCTATCCCCATTTTCCAAAATGGTGGCAATAGGAAATGTGTTAGGCAGCACCAGTGGCCAGATGTAAGGTGGGCCTTGCTTGTTTAGTCCCTCTTATCACAGAATATGGAAGTTTCTCTTTGGTTTTTCAATAATTCTAAGTTTCTGAGGTTAAAAATGTGTGAATGGCCTACCTCAAATGATAAAGCTACTCATCCTTGGTTTGAGATTGAATTGTTCCTGTGTTCAAGAAGTGGTGTTATCATACTTTGGACATATCCATAAATGCATTAAACTTCTTAGAGATGTCCTGCAGACATTCTCCTTCCTGACACCTATACTCAAAAGCCTAGCTAGAAGAGGCTTCTGGTCCTTAACACTGACAACAAAAGAAAAAAACTTGAATTGAGAAGCCAAAATAAACCTCAAGTTATCATTCAGAATGCAAAGAAAATGGACACTAGCTTCTTAGTCAAATAYCAATTCTATAATTATTATAAAATCCATTTTGTAATGGTTCCTTGGTCTGCGATCAAATATGAATTTTAGATTTCTTAGAAGTGTTAATATTTGGGATTTCTGATGTCTKAATTTAAGTGTAATTAAAAGTCCTGACAGCAGCATTTCTTCTAGTTTCATGGCCCTGAGAAACAAGTTTGTATCCCTACTGGCATGCAACTTCCAGTGAGTTTTTTCAAAGAGCAAGTTTTTAGTACTGTTATTTCCTTTGTCCACATTTGAAACAAGCCCAAAAACTGTAAACAACTGGAAACTACTGCCAACTTCTGTTATCTTAACACCCCTACAATGCAGTTCTCTGTTGTTTAACAACTTGCTTCAAAAGTCTTAGAGAATTATGCTTGGATGCTTTGTGTGTGCAGAAGCTGCATCTCAGGGTGCTCACAGGAGAGTCAGAGCTGTAGCAGGGGTCCTGTTTCATAGGACACCTTCTTCTCAATTCTAGCACTCGTATTTTGGCTCTTGATTATTCCCTGCATCCTCAGCTTTTCAAGAATGATGATTTTTGCCTCTCTTGTTTCCTCTAAGGGCRATGATTTGCTGATGAACTCATTGGTGAGCAGTGTGTCTTCAAAAGATGTGAACATTAAAACTTAATACATGTGCAGCACTTGGCATTCAAACAAAGCTTCATGATATTATTTCCAGTGCCAGAGTTTTTGTTGAAGAGGTTGCAGGTTTAAGACTGTCCAGTGGAGAAGGCTGGAGACTCTCTTCCCTGTTTAAACTTTGCAGTAAACTTCTGAGTGCCTTGAAGGATGGTGCAGGTGCCTACTCCAGTTGCACCCAGAGAGGCACATCCAGGAAAGCATGGAAGCTTATGTGGAAGACCTGTGAAGCCAGTTTTTGAGCACGTTCCCAAAGAGGGTCCATAGGAGCCCTTGGTAATTTGAATTCTTAAGGGTTTTGTGGTCTGGTTGGAGAAAGCCAGGCTGGAATGGTATAGTACAGCCTACTAATGAACCATATTGTAAAGATCACTATGTTCTTCTGTTAAATAAACCCAAACTTATTTTTTTTCTTTTCTTATTTCAGTTTTGTTATAACATCTTTGCTACAGTTGGGTTTGATCATAAGCATTTCAACAATTATATATCTACAAACAGCAGTTAGGACTAAAAAARCATTTTGATAACTCCTCTGAGTTTCTGTTTAGTTTCCACATATTAGACATGCATAAACAACAAGCAACTTGAAGGCCAAGACCCATCGGGTCTTTCAGCCCTCTGCTGGCAGTTCTACCATCTGCCCGGTCTCTACTGGCAGAAGTGAGAGCTTTTGTATGAAAAATGCTTGGATCAAATCAAAATTGCAGATATTTGACATGTGCCAGTCTTCATAAGTGGAGTGAGTATGACAATGTTGTCTCATTTTTTAATTGTAAAACAAAAATACAGACCATCTACCACACTGCAGCTGACTCSATACTGCTCCTAAAATAACCGAACCAGTTACCCAAAAAGCACTGGGGTTGCTTCAGCTGTCAGTCAGAACACGCGAATGTCAGAAGCCAATATACAACAAAACACATCCTGGCAAAAAATAAAAGCGGGATGAGTGGGCAACGCTGAGAAGTGATGTGAATTTGTATTGGTTTTACTAATCCATTCAGGAGAAAAATGTATTTAAAGTATCTTGATATGGTATGTTTTTTCTTGGTCTTGACAAAGAAGATAGAAGCATGATTTCAAAACTTTCTTTTTAGAAATTTCCTGTGRAGTTATCTTCTAGCAAGTGGGAGGAAAATGAGCTTAAAATTAAATGAAACCATTTCAKAGCAAGCAAATAATTTTGTTCTATTTTAAATTAAATCCTTTCATTATGTCCTTCTGTGGCATTGAGAGTTAAGTTCTGTTTAATGAATAGCAAACACCACTAATTACTCCTCTTGTATTCAATTGAAATATTTTATTACAACTCCTGTTTATTATAAAGAGCAAACAACCACTRTACATATTCCATTTAGCATGTTTGTGACATGGAAGCTGTTCACAGCACTTGAAAAACACAAGAGTTATACTTTGAAATTCAGGGGTTTAAATAAACCAAAAAATGGTACTGCTTTTCCATTAGCAACTCTTACTGCAATGGTATCCTAAGATTATAGAAAAATTTTCAGGTTTAAGTGCTCACATGCACTTGAAAGAAAAAGAAAAAATTCTTTGCACACCTTTGCTTGTTGTCATGATGATTTATGGAATTTTTATCATTTTTTTTCATATTGTAACTGGCCTTGCAACTTCTGGTTGCAAATGTAAATAAATAATAGGGTATTTACTTACTCTCTCTACTTGCTGCTAGTCAGGGCATTATATTGACTGTTGTGAAAACTGGCTTATTGTAACATCAGACTGAGAGCCCTCTATTAGGCAATCTCCCTTCCCAATGTACTGTAATCCCAGATGCAGAGAGCTACTCCTGGGGACAAGGCTAAGTTTGTTCTCTYGGTCTGTTTCAGGCATTTGCCAAGAAAAGTTTCTACCCTGCTTCCTATACTGAGGTTTCAGTGATGCTGAAGGACACAATCATTAGCTGCTCTGCTACTCTTCCATGGTTTTAAACCAGCGCTAAGAGCTCAGTCTGTGTAATGTCACAGCGTGAACATTTCTGAGTATGGAAGCTGGCTGTAGCAAGACCTTCAAGAATGTTTCTTCCTGGGTCTGTGTTTGTGGAGCTGGTATGAACTTCAGTTATTGTTTACTCGTGCTTTGGGAATTGCTGCTTTTATGAAAAGATGTAAATCTTTATGGTGGTTCCATGGGGGCGATCTCCTCACTAGTCTCATCTTCAAGTTTGGCTCCAACCCTGCAAGTGCCTGTTGGTCAAGCTGCCCCAACCTGTGAGTGTCTCACTGTTCTATCAATGCTGTCATTTCTGGTCTACAGCAAGATAGAGAAACAAATGAGAAAAGCTCCTTGGGCTTCTAAACATTTAAGGGGCTATCTAGAGTAGTCCCATAGAATTGGGAGGTTCAGAGTGCAGTTGAAGACAGAAGCATTCCTGATATACTTATCCGTGTTCTATCACAGGTGGATGGTGAGTGAAGGTCTCTTGAACCATTTCAAAATTAATTTTTCATTTTCTGTTTTCAAAACAAAGCAATAAATTTAAGCCTTAAGGTGTCTGTAATCCAGTTGACTCTACTGGAACATTGTTTCAGTAATTTAAGTGCCTTCAGTGTATAAAACATTGGTTAGAAATTTAAAACTGAGTTTTAAATTAGCACTTGGTAAGGTGTTCACCTGTGTATCTTCTAAAGAATAGCTTTGAATCTTCAAATAATGCAGGATTAGAGCCTAGATGTATTCTTGTCTCTGCTCTCWGTGTTTGGGCTTGAGCCAACCCAACTCTAAGTTTCACAAAGTGGCTACACACGTATATTTTGCATATATAATATTTGCATATATACAAGCCCCCTGCCTCAAAATAACTTTTTGAGGCAAAATCCACCTTGCTGCAGTGTTGTAATTCATCACTGCTGTGGGAGATAAATGCCTATAATTTTATCTTTGATGAGGCAAGTGAAAAGAGACTGTGAAAAGTAACTTTTCAGGTGCTGTGAGATCTGATCATGCATGTGGTCAAATGGTGAGTCTGCTTCCCCTGTAGCAGAAGGATTGTATTAAGCTAGGTGAGTGATAGTCATTCTCTTTAAGTGCTCCCTGACAGAGCTCGAGCTATCCCTAACATCAGCAAAACCGTGTCTCTGTGTGCACAGATCAGCCCTGTACACTCACATGCTAAGGCATCTCCTGACATACCTCATAGTCTGTGGGGAAGAAGTCGCCACCTGCCTTTTGACTCCCTGGTTGTTCTGTAGCCCCTCGGAAGGGAACTGAGTGACTGCAGTCTGGATAGAAATGTTGCAGCCCATGGTGAAAGGGCAACCATCTGCTCCTTGCTGCAAATCCAGGGAGTAGGAATGTCCTATTCCCTTCCTTGAGAGCTTGGCTGTTTGTTATCACCATGGAGTCTAACTGTTGCCAGGGYCTGTTACTACAATAAGTAACTCCACAGAAAGCTTTTTTCTTAAGTCCTGGCATACAGACATCATTGTCTTTGTCCAGACACTCCTCTCAGAAGCTGAGAGGGAAGTGTGTGTTATCTGTGGAGCTGGGATGCTGGTCTGGGAGTACAAAGTCTTTATAGGCCATTCAGAGTGTTAGTGAAGCTCCTGTGGGAACTCAAGCTGTTGGCTGAACAACGTACTGTCGTGTAAAATACACACATTTCAGTGTTTGGTTGAATTTSTTAAGTATACATCAATACCATTAGCCATTCAAAAAGATCAATTCTAAATCTGGGATTCCAGGCAGTAAGGCAAGCTTCTAAATGGGAGAAAATGTCAYCAGGAGACAGGGACAGGCTGTGACTAAGGAAAGTGTTTTAAGCATCCTTTGAGATCATTGTACAATATTGGTTACTGTTTGAGTCCGTTCACATCCTTAGAAGTAGATGTCTGTAAGAGATTTAAAAAAGAGAGAAAAACAGCCATAGTTTATGCTTTCAAGAGGTTASTATAAAAGATAGCAGAGAAATGTTAAGTCAGTGTTGTCAGTTGAAGATCATGTCYTGGGTCACTTGTGCTGACATTATAGTTAGAAGAAATAGAATTTTTTTTTCCACAAATATTTACATGAAACAGATTCTTTGTATTACATAARGATTCAAAACCTTTTGAAGGGGAGAAAAAGCTCAAGTTAGGGTTTAGATTAATTGTTAATAACAATTTCAATTTATTCTTTAAATTCCTGAGACCCTGGTAACAAATGAATGTCACTTTTTAACCATACCCTGATTTGTAGTGGCAACATTTCTTTAAAACTTGTCAATTTTTCTGTATGCATGAGAAAAGGAGATGTTTACATGACTGATGTCTTTTAAATAGTAAGGATTTTCAGWATCCAATGAACCCCACTACTGAGACAGTGTGACTCCAGCTTAAGTGATCACTCTGGGCTGCAGGCAGCCTTTTGGATTCCTCTTGTCCCCAGTCCAAGCCCTCAGCTGGTCTGCTTGGAAAGCTGAATAAACTCATTCACATGGCAGGGAGCCTAAAGTGATCTTGCCTGTCCTAGTGTGGCTTGCTTGACTGTGCAAAACATTGCTTTAAGGTTGCTCTAGGGTTTCCAGGTTCTCTCCAGCGAGTGCCTCTACTGAGCTTGGAGCACGTGCATGACTGTACCTACTGTGCAGCATCCTGGCACTGCAAGGCACTCTCAAATGAACACCTGCTGTCTCTTGAGAAACAGCTGTCTTCCAAGACATCTTGTTCTTTTTTCATCCCTGGTCAACAGGGACCTGACTCTTGTGTTCAGTCTGAATTCACCCAGAATGCAAGTAAAACAGCCTTTTGGTGTGTAGGTATTTTATTGTTGTTGCTGTTCTGTTTCCTCTCTTTAGCAGATGTTTGAAGGTTACATGTGGTAATGCTGAAATGTGATTGATCCTTGATGTAGACCAGAACAGGCTGTACAGGTTAAGCTTATTGTTTGCATTTCTGATTAAATGCTTACGGTGATGGTGCAATTCAAAAACTTGGTTTTAAGTAAATAATAGGTGAAATTTTAATCCTTTTCAAAGAGGTTATTTTTACTTGTTCCCTCTAACACAGATAAGATGATAAAATGGAAATAATGTCACTTATCAAAGTAAGAAAATTGAATAAATGTAAAATCATAGGCTGTAGCATAATCAAAAACTAGGTAAGCTTTATGATTTATGCTTTAGAAATTGATTATTGGCACATAAAAGACAAGACAAGTGATAGTCTGAAGAAATAAGAGTACATGGAATTTAACAAGTGGCATGAAATCTGCCCTCATTAATATTAATGGTAAAGAACTTTCTCGGATCTCAACAGGATTTATGCACTCAGATCCTGAATTTTTACTATTTGACGCACACGATCAAGTTGACATGGTGCACAGAATGTTTTTGAACAATCAGAGCTACAGGCTTTCAAGAGCAGACTGCTCTCATGCTGATGCTGACGATAGGAAAACCTTTCTCTCAGCTTTTAGCAGCTTTTCATTAATACGTAACATTAAAAATAAGCAAGTTTCAGTACAGTCAAGGCACCAGGATGTGTGGCATGTGAAAAAAGTAGAGGATCTTCATAAATACAAATGAAGATATTTCCCTTTAAGAAAACCCATGAAATGGAGTCTAGGTGAAGCACAGTATGGAAACTGGAGAGAAAGAGGAGCTGTGAAGGGGCAAGTAATGGTGGGAAGGGGGAAAAAGTGCAGGTCTATCTATGCCTTSTCTTGGGACAGTGAAAACGAAAGCCAGTCACAGGGATGTGCGTGTGGGTGAATAATTACTACAAAATCAGAAAGGTGTTTYTATAATTGCTGGTGGTATGTGGAGGAAGTTGTAATGTATGAATATTTTMAAATGAGAAGAGTTGTTTGTAAAACTTCCAAATCTGAAGCTCTTTGATGGCTTGCAGGATGCTTGGGAAAATGGAAAGGGAGGCMGGACATCTTAGTATCTGTGACCTTATGTGCTAGTTTGAAAGCAAGCCAGAGGAGGAATTAACCCTGCACAAATATGTCATGAGAGACTTCAAGTCACAACTACAATTTAATAGGAAAAATTAAAATAAAGGCAACAATACAGAAACACTGTTTTAAACTGTGTTAAACTGGCAAAGTCAGAATACAACCTGCCACCGCGTTGGTCAGGGTGGTGGTAGCAGTCCAGTTAAATGGTGGCTGCAGTCTTGTTGCAGTGATGGATGTGGTCATGTTGAAGTGGCAATCCTGAAGAAAGGTCTGGTCTGTCTCTGAGGTCCATTGTTGATTCCTGAGCTTTTCTCCTCTGGAAATCCAGTGGAAATAGTTGCTCAGAGTGTTCAAGCCTCAGCTTATAGACAGTGAGGCTGTTCAGTTCCTCCCCTCTGGGCAGGGCATCTCACAATGGGGTGAGTTACGCTGGGACACCCTGATGCCCACTRGCAGAGACAGCCCCTCCCTGGAGGGTGTTATCAGGGCTGARTCACGGAGAGGATMATGAACACYSCCCCACCTGTTTCAACRGCTTATGAAGACAGCAATAGAATACACACTTTTGGTTACGATTTCCCTGGAACCCAAGGCACCTTATCAGCTGTCTCTGACATACGCACCTAAATTAGTGAGCTGCTGCAGAGAGGCGAGAAAATTGCTGTCCATAGAATGGCACTTCTGATACACAGCAAGGCTTTGCTGGTCCTGCTAAGTGTACGATTCCCATTTAGTGTCACCACCCTGACATGTATGCAGATAAAATGCATTCTCCTGAGGTTTGGAAGCTGACTGCAGTTATTAACAAAGCAAAGCTTGGCTGATTTGAAGGGGAGAGGCAAATTTCTGACATTTTTAGTCTGGTAAGAGTCCTGCTGACTTTGAACCACAGARATCTATGGTGGATTTTTCAGGGACTCCGCCATATTTCTCTTTGGAAACAGAACAAAATAGTCAGATGGCTAAAGAGGAGCTGCCCTGACAACTARTGAGCGTAAGCAGTCATTTATGGGGGAGTTTGAAGCCAGAAAGACGGCAAGATGGCAGCCCATACTGTGCCTGAAGAGGGAAAAGGGTGCCCATCTTCCCTGTGCTCTGATGAGTCCCCCTGGGGTGCTGCCACACCTCAAGGAGGAAACTGTCTGCTGAAGACATGGGTGATGGAGTGGAAGGGAAATATCCACCACAGGAAAGGGGGGCTGCAGCTGGGATTGAATCTGGAGGCTGGTGGGGCAGTAGGCAAAAAATGAGCTGGCTTGTGGAATGGGCAGAAGGAAGGGATAGAGAGATGAGGAGGTGGGCTTGGATGCATATGGTGACTGGAAACCAGATATGTTGGACATGGACCAAAACTAAGAATTTTTGCAGCTGAAGTTAAAGACTCTATAGATTGTACAAGAACTGCACTTCAATGACTGCTTAGCTGAATCCAAGTAGGCTTTCATACACAGGTGCTATATGTTTCTTTCCCTGTGGTTTTCTTCTATTCTCAACTTGAAATCTTACCTGGGTGGTGGTAGATCGATTTGTGAGTGCTTCCATCTTTATCTTGTTCATGTCATGTCAGGCTCCATGTACTCCCAGATGGACTAAATAACTTGCAGAGCTGACCTTTAATGCAGAGTCTGAATTTTGATGCATAGCTTAATATTTGTAGGAGTGGGGTGATGGCTAAAAGGGTGTCTGTAGTCAGTGGAGACCTGACTTGGTTGTGCTTTGCTAAACCCGCTCCATGGCTGGCTCTCTTGTGTGTGTTGTATTTCACTGCTGTATGTGATCCAAATGAGGTACGTAATCTCTCCATGGTGACTGCACAGTCTTTGTTTCTATTTAAGGAGAGAAAGAGGTCTGGGTTTTCTGCCAGAATTCCCACTCAGGTAATTGCACTTGTGCCTRCAGAATTTCCCCGTAGCTTCAATTGTAGTAGTTGTTCTTTGCTCCCACTACTAAAAAGTGTGAACATAGACCTGCTGCTGTGTTTTGGGAACACAGCAGTGGCTGCTTTGCTGAGGCAAGTGAAGTGACCCTGCTATGCATCCTTTATGCTAGACTTGCCCCTAGTAAAGACTGCTGCATCCAGTCATGTCACTCTGCAGCTCTCATCTTTCTGAGCCTGACTTTGGCATAACAAGTTGGTCTTGACAGTGAGACAGCCAGCTGGAAGCCAATGAAAAAATGATTAAGAGCCAAGAGAAAGCCATATGGAGAGAGAGAGGGATTTCTCTTTAGAGTTATAAGTGTTTATGTCTTTGGATCCCTCATCCCTCTAGCTGTTTTTTTTCCCCCTTATTTGCATCAGTTTTATGGGTGGGAAGTGGTTGCAGTTGATTAGCAAATTCTACCAAATCTCTTTAGCTAGAACAAATGTTTTAAATAGTAGATATTTCAGGCAGCTCTGTCAATACTAAAAATCAACGCACCAACATTRTAATGGTAATAGCACATATGTCATCATTATTATGCTAATGTTAGCTACRATACTGTATGTGATACCAACATTATGTAAAAGGTATTGTTTTGCAAAATACAAGATATATTAAATTAAGAACCTCCTGCCTGATGTAGAGATTTATTTTCTTTAAACTTATGACAGCAGAGCTAATACAGCCCAGCTCAGTCTGGAAAACTCTTCTGCAGATGCTCAATTATCTTTGAAGTCAAAGTAAACACAGACTTGGTTCACTCGGAGCCTTATACAGAGATTTAAAACAGAGGATGTCCAACATTAATAAGTTAAGACTCATCAAACATTGTGTAGMTAGTAAACAGAACCAAGAAAATTGAACCAAATTATTGATTCATGGAATTCATTCTTTCTCTTCACAGAACGTTCACATGCAGATTGTGTTCTCTTGAATGCAGTTCTTATTCAGATTTACTAAGTGAATGTTACGGTGAGTGTGTGGGTCTAAAGAAAAAAAATTCTGTTAACTAATKCCATATAGATCATATCCTCTAGATTCAATCTGTTTCACATATGTTATTGTTTTAGCATTCAGTCAGTCATGGAAACTATTCAAATGAATAAAACTGAAACCCTGCTTGAACTGCTACTAGGAGCACAAGGAACACTTAAAGTGTTCTTTGGAGTTGCAAGTTTCTCATGAACATGGAATAGTTTAAGGAAAGTCTGAAAAACAGGAAATGGGAATTTCTGTTAAAACTTGTTTTCCTTCATGTTCAGCGAGAGCAGGTTAATTCTGCTAATTACTAGTAGTCAGGTACTGTGCTACTTGATTGAGAGCAGGGGATGTGTGTGAGAGCAGCTTTCTTACTGTAACGCTGAAGGCAGCTTTTGCACAGTGCTGTTTTGAATAAGGATTCAGGCTTCTCATTATTTTAGTTGTAATATGGTGAAGTACTAATTGTCTGTGTGTAGGTGGGAGGCATGGGTATGTGACTGATCAGTTTTGAAGGACTGATCTCCATGGTGTTTAGAACCTCTGTGTTGTGTCCCAGCTTTGCATCCAATTCTCGGCAGAACGCAGCTTGCCTGAGCAGTACAAGAGCTTTCTCTTTTCTACACAATTAGAAAAATCATCATGAAGCTAAAGGATGGTGCTTATCTGAAGTATACCTGCATCCCTGTTCTTTTTTCCCCCTCCCAAGCAACAGCAAAAACTTCTTGCTCCTCTTTCAAGTTGATCTGTATAMAAGTTCTTCATGTCTATTTTAGATCCTTTTGCTCTCAGCCCAAATACACCTTGCTGAAATTGTCTATGAGTATGCCTTTGAGTATGTCTGTTGGTCCCAATGGGATCCTGTTTGAATTGGAGGATGTCACTGTCTTCTGAGAAATCTTGTGTTTCTGCTGCTGAAGAGTCCTTGCAGACTTCATACCATGCAGGTATGAAATAACTCATAGTGGCATCTGTTCCCCAAAAATACTCAGGACAGATTCATGGGGTGGGTTGGGAGTAGTTCAAAAGTCTTGCATCGGTTTGGCCTGAGTTGRCTTTTTCCCCAGGCCTTTTCAGACTTACACCATTTTACCTGCAACACGTGATTCTAAGCACAAAAGCACACTGCAAATTGCCAGGCTTTTCCTCTTAAGCTAAGATGAAACACACTTTCCTAAGGGAATAAATTAACCTGGAAGGGCAGGGCAAACAAAAGCCCTATGAGAATAGAGAGCACTCTTAAAACCATAAAATGTTAAGGCTTGGAAGGGACCTTGAAAATCATCTACTCCCAATCCTCTTGCCATGGCAGGGACACCTCACACTAGACCAGAATTAGGCCTTATCCAACCTGACCTTGAACAGYGCCAGGGCTGGGCATCCACAACCTACCTGGGCAACCTTTTCCAGGGTCTCATCAYCCTCACAACAAAGAATTTCTTCCTAATATCTAACTTAAATTTCCCCTGCTTCAATTTGTATCCTTTTCCAGTCAATACAGTTCCTGACAAGGAGTTCTTCTTTGGCTTCCCTGTAGACCCGCTTCAAATACTGGAAGGTTTCTATGAGGCCTTCCCTTCTCTTCTCCCAGTTGAAGAGCCTAAACATTCTCAGCCTGTCTTCGTAGGGCAGTCCTCTTACCAACTTTGTGGACTTCCTCCAGTAGTTCCTTGTTTTTCATATTCTGGGGATCCCATAGCTGGATACAACATTCCAGGTGGGTTCTCACCAGAGCAGAATAGAGGGGCAGAATCCCCTTGCTCACCCYTTGCTCACCCCTCCYTCCCTGGCCACTYTCCTTTTGATGCAGCTCAGGATTCCATCCAATTTCTGGGCTGTGAGCACGCACTGCTGACTCACGTTGTTTTTCATCGACCATCACCCCCAAGTCTTTCTTTGCAGGGCTGCCCTCAATCACTTTTCTGCCCAACCTGCAGATGGTCCCATATGTGTAATCAGAAGGATATGTAACAAGAGGATCTCTTGGCAATATTTCTCCTGGGTACAAGCTACATGAGATGCTGTATTAATGTAAAAACTCCTTTTGTGGGACAGGACAGCTCTGCTCCTGGAAAAGTGTTGTCCCAAGGGAGCACCATCTGGCTCTGAAGCAACCCAGATTGGTGCAYAGCCCTGAAGCCCGAGCAAGCTGGTGTCCTTGCTTGTCCTGACTGCATTCTGGGCTTTGTGGAAGGGCTCAGGAGAAATGTCACCGTTTGGAATCTACGTCTCTGGCATGCAGTGAATTCAGTCTCCCTTTGTAACTTTCCTACACTAGGGGTKAAGGAGATTTGTGAAGTTAATTAGACTCCAGATTTGAACTTTTCTCATGGGTGTTGGAAACTGGCATTCTCCTTTCAGCTTATATGCATATAGAGCTGCTACACATTGGACTTGGGATGCTCCTGGAATGAGAAATGGAGTGTATGACATACCTATCTGCTTTCCAGGGACTGCCTTGTCAGAGTCTGTGATTCAGCTCTTTGCCTTATGGATTAACTGGGAGTACTCATGGACTTTTAAATTTCTTTTAAAACCTTTTGCTGAGATGAAATCTGTGCAGTTAATTAGAGCTCTGCCACTGTTCACAGAATGCTGGCTGTGCTGAGCAAAGCTCTTCAAACACCTTTTTCCCTGAATTTGAAAAGACAAAGCACTGGGCTCTCACACTTTCTTGGCAGGCACAAGTGGTGAGGTAAGGAGCTACTTGTTCCTGGTGGCATTTCTGTGCTGCTGGGAGCATGGCTGTGAGRTGAGGTGACGCCAGCACTCCTCCTGGGTCTGATAGAAGCATGTGGSAGATAGTGGCTGACTACTTTGCCAAATGCAGCCTGTCCTTTCCCGGAGCAACACATCAGAGATGTCCTTTTGCTACAGTGCTCAAATACATTTTAGCAGAAGTTTAATGCAAAAAATTGTCAGAGCTTCTAAGGAAGCTCTGCCACWGCTTTGCTCCTCTGCTCAACATCARATTTCTTTGGACTCCCCAGCTTTYTTATCTGTAAATGGTTCATAGACCTGTATTCATATTTTAACCCTTTGTGATCACTTCTTCCATCCCTTGATTCAGTGCATCCTTTCCCTTTGTCAGGGAACATCTCTCCAGTGTCTGCCCTCTTCTGAGTGAGGGGCCTTCATGCTTTGCCTATACTTGCCCACAGCCAGTTCTGTTCAGAAATAGATTGATTCAATTTTTCTGTCTAAATGTGGAATGGTCYAGATTTGTATGTGAGAGCTGAGATCAAAAACTTGTTGTTTGCTTCTACTTAAATAAAATATGTTTTTTTAAAAAAAAATCTGAAGATGTTCCAAAATTTCTCCTGAAATATTTTTCACTTTCTTCTATCTCAAAAAAGATTAGCAAAAACATGGAACTTCTTTGGCAGTTGTGGAGATAAAATTAAAAAAACATGAGTTAAAATGCAACTGCTCAAGCTTGAGGAGGGGCGGAGGCCGAAGAGTGTTTACTAGAAACATACTTGCTGTGTGGCTGGGACAGCTTTTATGTTTGGGGAAATACTGTAAACCTATTCACTTTACATATGGACAAGTGGTGGTATATCAGTGTGCTGCGTATCGTGCATGTACCCTGAGTACAGAAATGCCTTGTTCTCAGGAAGCTTCCATCTGTGGAGTGAAAGGCAGCAGCTATTTTTAGCAATGTGCTGCAGCATTGCACAGGAGAGCACAGGATGATGCTGTTTCCCCAGCTCACTTCATGGTTGACTTTGCTAATTTACTAAGGGAGGAATGATGACAAACCAGTACCACAGACGCACAGCTTCATGCTTTTTTGAAAGAAGTGAGCAAGGCTGTGCTGGGGAAACAGCATCATTTCATTGGAGAAGAGCTCATAAAGCTATGCCCTGTAACTGTAAATGCTTGGAATTCCAGCTTTAGAAATAAGCACTACAATACAAAGCCTGGGTTGTTTGCATCAGGTGCCCAGAACAGTGGACACTGAAATGTAGAAGGTGGTAGTCTGGATGGAAAATGTCCSCTGAGTAAAGAGACAACAGGAAACTTGCATTTTAACTCCTACTCAAGCCCCTTTCCTGAAGATTTAACCAGATTTTTAGACCAGGTACTGCCCTCTCTGTATGCATGAGATGTATGCTGCATTCCTAAGCGGTTACAACAATCCTACACTTTTCTGATGTGTGATCAATTGGAGATGAAATCCTAACATGAAACCTTACAATAAAAGGTTGCAGTGGGCTTAGACAGTCTTGTCARGTTGCTGGAGTTCCAAAGTCAGCATTTTGCTTAGGTGATGACACCATGACTGTCACATTAACTCTTCTGTTGACAGCTGCTCTGCTGTTTCTCCTCTGCAAATGGCTTTGGGTTTTGCAAGTGTTACCAGTGAAGAGCCATATGAGTGCAACAGAACAGTTTGTTACATCAGTAAATGGAAAGAGCAAAATACMAACACACAGTAGAAATTTTGCCTCTTTCAGTATTTCAGTGCTTTTTTTTTTAGAAAAATTGTGTGGCGGATGTTTGGTGGAATTTTTATACCTTTCCCTAGTGTCCGTTTGTGTRTTTCTTCACTCCAGACTAGCTTCATTATTGTAAAAAAAGTTAATGTGCCCAAGAACGTGATTTTGTTGAGGGTGATAACATACAGAATTTGGTGAGTTAGTAAAGAACATTATTTCAGCAGTTACCAGAGAACAGATATGTARAATGTAAAACTGTTTACACTTGGCAAGAGCATCCAAGGTCTGCATTTTCCTGATTATAAGAAGTGCTAGAGTTATTGTAAAAGCAAAGCATAATTGCAGGTTACTCTGTTTATTTGTTTTTTGGTTTTTTTTCAAAACTGARATATATACTRAAAAACATTTGAAAATTAACGATTTCAATGCAGTTTGAAGAACTGTGAAGAAATAGCCTTTATGAATGTTGTAAAARCCTTGCTGGGAATGTTTTAGCAATTTGTACTGGTGCATTTATAATAATGCATAGTGGTGCATAGTGGGAGTGGAAATTGTGTTTTGTTATGCATTTGTGAGCAAGGATTTTCAGTTGTATTCACTTTATAAATATGAAAAAATTGAAAAAGTTATTCAGTTATGTTTTGAGCTCTGGAACTTGCATTCTTGCAAAAGAAGTACTACAAATTGGTTTCAGACCACTTGAGACTGTGATTTGGTTTGTATTACCTGTCACCATAGATCTTCAGTGTTGTACATAGCTTAACATATGACMAACATAATGGTACTAGTAATGTTTCTCTTCAGAGTAAATTAAACAAATGTTCAGCCTTTAAATATCTGTGATCATTTCTCCTGTTGTTTACAAGGGACTCCCATCATGGCCATTAAAGGAGGACATATGGCTTATTGATACAATGTCAGCTRCAATGTCACGGTATTTCACACTGTGCCTGTTCTAGAACTGACAGTTATCTGATATGCATTCTGGAAAAATATCTTTAAATGCCAAAACCAGTTYTCAGGTGAGAGCCTCACAGATAGAAAGAAGTAAAAAGTGCCCTCTGGCCTTCCACTGTCAATCACCTCCCCTATCTCCATGCTTTTCTTCTAAGATGTATTGCCTTATATTTAGCTTCCTCTGAAAGGAATTTCAAGCTTTTAATGCAGTTTGTCATTTTATGCAAATCTTTACAACACAGTTTGCCCTTAGTTAGAGGGTGTCCATGCTGGGTGGTGAAAGAGTAAGCACTTTGTCCTTCATAAACTTTATGACGGCCTTTAAAATAATAGTGCTAGAATAAATTTCAAAGCGTAGCCTTAGTAGTTTTCTCTAAGAGCTCTGACAGGTGAGAACTGGCAGGGTTTGTAGTTATCTTTTGTAGCCTTACATTCTTGCATACAACCTTATGCTCTTGTCATAAGCTGCCTGTGAAGACTACATAAAAGAGCAGTATTTTTCCATTCCTGTTACTGGAACAGGAACCTCTGGCTGAAAGCAAGGTGGAGACAGAAGAGGGTGCAATTTGGATTCAGCYGTGCCTGTTTAAGGGATTTTTAAGCTTTTTGTTGGGTCATCCTGGATGTGTAGAATTTTTTGGTTTGTTTCTGTAATAGTTGCTTTCTTCAAATGCTCAGCATAATTCCACTTTGCTTACCTAAAGCAGAGTCTTGCTTCCGAAGTCTGGGAAGTTTTTGCAGTCTAAGCCTGATATGAATCTGGAATCCATATTGGCATGCTTAATGGAAAATATTGCTGGGCTTAAATAACTAAGCTGTAAAGATCTTCCTTCTTGTTACTCACCCTACGTAAAAAAAAAAAAAAAAATGAAGAGCAAGACATTGGTATGGTTATGCTATATTTTATTTACAAGGGTGTTCTGGTGTCAAAGCTTCTGTTCCACGTCATGAGGAACCTCATTGTTGTGGGGCCAGTTCAAACACCTAAAAGTAGATGTGTCTGCAGGGATGCAGCATTCTGGCACAGGTGATGCAAGCCAGATGAATGAGCAGCTTCAACTCCAGCTCAACCGCAGAACTGGAATGAAGTCCCTTCCCTRTGTGTCAACCACCAGTTTGTCATGGGGCACAAGACATGGCACAGCCTTGGCAGAAGGGCTGTGTTATGTAACACAGGGGCCCCAGCCCAGTGCTGTGAGGGTCTCCTTGCTTAGCCCTTTGGACCAAATTATCATGAAAATCAGCCTTAAGGCAGGACTTGGGCATTTTACTGAAGGGGCTGGGTTTGTTGTTGGTGGTTTGTTTATTTTCTGATGGAATGATGTTTTGTTTGGCTGTTTTTTTWAAATTAATTTAAATCAAACCAGGTTGGCTTTGTGAATCTCTGTCCTGCCTTACAGTCAGGTCAACACTTGAGGCTTGGAATGGCACTAAGTTTCTGGACTGCTGGCAAGTAGTCTGCACCAAGGAGAAAGAGTGTTTTCCAGAAGCATTGGTTCTTCCATCACCTTATCAGACTCTACTTCTGTTGTAAAGTACTTGCAGGACAGCTTTGAGTGCCGGTCCTGTAAAACCATCAGACTCAGCTGAGCTTAGCATAATGCTTTGCACTGCATTCCTGTTCCCTGTCATGAGTCTGCCCTGCAATGATCCTGTCTAGGGCTGGGAGAAGAGTTTGGCTTGTCCTTTCTTCAGTATATTCATCCTTTGAATACTCCTGTAGCTACTCCAGGGTACTGCTGAATGTCTAGTACAGAGCYGGGCAACTGATTACCAAAGAAACCTGTGAGAGAGGTAAACCTCAAGACAAAGACAATCCCCTAAGTGTGTGGGGGTGGCCTTCCTCTCTTTGCCAATCCTTGCTGTTCTTGTCAAGCCTGCCAGTGGTAAGCTGTGAGTTAAAAAGGCTCTCTTCTGGAAAGCCCCACACACAGCCATGCTGAGCAGCAGTTCAGAGATTGTTTTCATGCTTAGCATGTTYCACTCCTGCCTCTTCACAGATCATGTTAATATTATCACCTCTCATCAAACATTAATCTGTACATCATTTGCCAATTGAAGCATGAGTAGGTTGCACAGATTTATTCAGCAAGCAGCAATTGCTGCCTAGACTCTGTGGTCTAGTTGTTAACAGCTGGTTGTTTGGGTTGTGTTTTTGTTAAGTGGTGAGCCTATTTATAGGCAGCAGAACACATGCACATCCTTGTCTGTGCTACTGCAGATCCTGGTTAATCTCCTCTGGTACAAAAGCCTAGTCTACCAGCTAGCATAACATGTACTAAAATCTGTGTGGGAGACTTAGAGGTGTTGGGTTTTTTCCTCTTTCTRTCACTATCTTGAATCTTTGGAGCAGACTGATAGCACAGGGACAGGCTGCTTGCCTGAAAACTGGGGGCAAATGTTTCCCAGGATATAGAGGAAACAATCTRTAGTGGTGGTATCTGACACAAAATGTCGTTATTCTTGTGGCAAAGGATCTGATTTTAAACAAGGTATTTAATGTGTGTGTGCATCACACCSTGTTCTTTACCCAGAGGAAGGCAAAGTTAGCTTTTGTTTGCCTCCTGAAAATTAGATGGCAGGCAAGGTATCTGTGATGAAGAGAAGCCTGGGAGCTGTGTCATTCCTTCTAAAGGGCTGGAGGGTGTTGGCTAACACCCAGCTGAGGAAAACCTATCTGTGTTTGCAYACTTGACACCATCAGTGAGATGGGGAGTATGGCCTGGTGCCTCTGAGCACTCAGGGGTTTGTCTGTGACACTGCTATTTAGAGGTGCTGCTTGCCTGAGTCACTGTTAACACTGTTCATGCTGAAAAGGAAACACTTTGATTCTAACAGAGCACACAATGAACTGCTAATTACAAAACTGAAAACAAAGTTAAAGACAAAAATGAGTACAGTATAATTTTAAATCATGCAAAATAGCTTTTTTTTTTTTTTCCTGATTGCTTAAGTCTCCCTGCTATGAGATGTTATGGCAGAGAGTGGGAAACGGGGTTTCTCCCTGCCGCATCTTGCTTCTTCCAGAGTTCACACCTCTGGGCTGCTTTTCTATTTGTTCAAAAAGGATTTCCCATGATCTTGCACATCATTCCACTGCTCTCATCATTCTACAGTGCTCTCGTCTAAGCTTATACTTGCTTGTTTCACATGTAGGAACTTACATTTCAATTCCATTACAGGAATTATTCTGGAAGGGGAAAAAAAACCTGCCAGCTCCTGTTCCGTATTGTGAAGAACACAGAACATCCTGGTTTGTCTGTTCCTTCTTTCTCTCCCAGTCCCTTGTGACATGAGAGTTTGGAAATARGTTTAATAGGTGCCTGTGAAGCAGAAGAACGAAGAATTCTGTAAGGCACTGGAGTGAGCGCAAGCACAGATAGGACTCGAGTTAGAATGAGTGTGGTCCTCAAGTGAGCAGCTTAAAAGACACATGTGAACTTTAAATTGTTTCAGTCATTTATCTGTTTTTACCCCTCCTCAGGGGCTGGCTCCTTTGATAAGTACTATATTCATGTGTCTGCATTTCATGTTCAGGCGCACAGGCTTAAATACTGACGGACCAATTCAAATATAGATGAGTAGCATGCATGACATCACAAAGATTTGTTTATAGGATCACAGTACGGCATCCCCTGAGCATCACCTATGAGGAACACAGAAACATAGTGGCAGTGTATTCTACCCTGACTGGCAATCCACTCCTAGCCAAGGATGCAAACAGATAGGATCCAGTGCTTTCTGCAAGGTGCTGTGCCAGCATGATACAGACGATACGGAAAAGCTGAACAGATACTTAACATCTCTGTGTATATACTTAACATCTCTGTTAAGTCATGCCAGTCAAAAAAAATCTGAAGACAGACTCTGGCTGCCTGCCCGATTGTACAAGGTTTTGTAGTCTAGGAAGCATGTACTCGTGTCTGAGAAAGTATTTAATTGGTGATCCATGGACTTCTGGAGATGTAGGACGATTTCTGAAGGAGATGCTAAATGCAAATAGAGAAGAAAGACTCCTGAAATGGGATTTCAATCTACTCTAGAGCAATCAGCACCACTGTTAAAAAATACTGAGGTCTCCAAGTYATAAAAAGTTGACACCTGTTTTCTTGTTTACTGAAAACTTCAGGAATGCTGTAGGGTCTCTGGCACTTGATGCCAAGACAGYTCTGCCTTTTCTCTGTCACACTGACATTGGTGGGACTTCTGTCAGTAAATCTGCACTTCCCTCTGTCAGTTAGAGTAGACTTGGGTTTGGAGTTTTTTGGTGGTTTTTCTGGGTTTTGTTTGCTTTTGGTGTGTATGTGTTCTCTCCATGTAGGGCTAGTAACTAGTCACTATTTCTTCAGTTAAGTGACTTCCTGTGGTTGGGATTTGAAAATCAAAAGAACTTTTTGTATTGCTTTATTATGCAATCCTTGAACCTCTTTTAGGAAGTTGGTATCACTGATTCTCCTCTACAGTAATTGGAGGGCAGACGTTCTGTGAGGCTTGCGCTTGTTTAAATAGTAAATGAAATTGCAGGGAAGCTGTATTCACTCACAGGTACGATGATGACAATATTAGAATGGTACTAGTGAGCCCACACCTCCAGCCCCACAGGAGTCCTTAATGCAAAACAAGGAGCTGTAGCATCACTGACCCTGTGCGATGTGACCTTGGGATGTGTGGGGGAAACACCAACATTCTGAAACCTTCCCCCTCCTACACCCAAGCATGGAGGGTTTCAGTGAAGAAGCCAAACAGTGCTAATTTTTGCTGAGGAGAAAGCACAAGCAAATGTGGGAATGTTTCTAGAGCAGAAGCACGCAACTGATGGCTTTCAAATGTGTGTAACTTTTAAATGAAAATGAGAAATGAGCCCGCACTGTACTTCAATTATCTGAAGATATAAATTAAAAATAGAGTTGAAGCCTCAGATTAAAATGTTCATTTTTGACTACGTGGTTTCGACTTTGCTAMATGAGCTTTCCTTGTGTTTTGATATTGTCAAAATCATTTTACTGCAACAGGTCCCAGTAGATTATAGTAACATATTGTAATATTTTAGTTTGTTAAATTAAAGGTTTATGGCAGCAGGATACGGTTTGAAAATCATGCTTCCACGAGTATGGGAGTGGGGAGGAGGAACTGGGCTGTTGGGTCCCAATGGGAAAGGACGGGCAAGTACCTCACAGCTCTGGGGGAGGGGGGGTGTGGGGGGTGGTCTTATTGTCACGTTTGGTGCCAGTCTGACTGGGAGCAGCAGTAGAAGCGCAGGACAGTGCAAATCCGGCTGGGGATACAGCCTCATCCTGAAAAACAAACTAATTTCTCCTTTCTGGGTGTGAGTTTAAGCCATCCCCGTTTTTTCTCTATGCTTTTCTACATAGCATCTTCCCTTTCTCTGCTTTGCATTCACAGTCCGTTCTGCTTCGCTTCTCTTCTGACCAGCCCCGTTTGCCCTCGTCGGGGTTAGGACTCGGCAAAGCGCCGAGTGTGTTTTCCCCCTTCCCCTTGTGGTTTTGGGCGGGGATTCACAGCATCGTTTGCTCCCTGACCTTCTCATCCTCGGCAGGGCCCTGCCGCTTTGTGCCACTGCAAGCGGTCGGTGCTGGTTTACGCTGGGAGTCCCTGCGGTCTTTCCCCGCCTCAGCTGCCCCGGCCGTGCGCGCGCTGTGGCGGTTGGGCGCTGTCCGGTGCCGCTGCGGCCACTGCGCTTGTGCCAACAGCGCGCGCCTTCTCTCCTGCCCGGCCTCGCGCCAGTGTGCGTGCCCCATCGCGTGTCGTGTCTCGCGGCGGGGAGCCTCCCTTTCCGCCTGTCCGGGCTTCGCGCCCCGTCGCTGTCTCTCGTGCAGGTGCGCGTGCCCTGTCGCGCGGTCAACTTTCGCGTGGCGTCTCGCACCCGCCCTCGTGCCTTGTCGCGTGCCGGCGTCTCGCGCAGGTACGCGTGCCCTGTCACGTGGTATTTCTCCCGTAGGTGCGCGTGCCCTATCGCGCGGCC
Organism: Malurus melanocephalus; assembly: GCF_030028575.1. Lineage (NCBI taxonomy): Eukaryota > Metazoa > Chordata > Aves > Passeriformes > Maluridae > Malurus > Malurus melanocephalus. Next base: position 165,558 of record NW_026623311.1, read on the forward strand.
GACTTTCGCGGGATATGTCTCGCGCCCTGTCGCGTGCTATGTCGCGTGGCCGGTCTTGTGCTGGGTCTCGTGCCTTGTCGCGTGCTGCGTCTCGCTCAGGTGCGCGTGCCTTGTCGCGTGTTCCTGTCTCGTGGTAGTAGCGCTCGTGCCGTGTCGCTCGCCGTGTCTCGCGGSCGGTCGCGTGCCCTGTCGCCGGCGGGTGTCGCGCGGTGCTGCCGGTGCCAGTCGCGGCCGCCAGGGGGCGCGCAGCTCCCGCCGCCCACCCGGAGCTCCCCCGCGCGCTGCGGGGCTGTTGCGGTTTCGCAGTGTCGGCTCTGAGGGGCTCAGGAGCTCCCGGCACAGCAGCGGGCGCATCCAGTGCAATGTCCTGCGCTGGATAAAGGTTCATTGCCCACCCCACCCCCCCTGCCCCAGTTTCGTTAGTGTTTAAAACCATTTTAACCCTTTCATTGATGCTGTCGAGACACGGGAGCGCGGAGCAGCGCCCCATGTGCCACCCGCTCGTCGGTGGCCTCCAAGCCCCACCGTGTCGCTCCTGGCGGGAATGCAGCCATGCGCTGCCGCTGGAGCCGGAGGGACAGAATGACGGCGCCAGCAGCACAGTGCGTGTGGGACGGGCGGCTCCGGGCTCGCAGGGACTGAGGTGCCGCCGCAGCGGGGCCGCACGAGTGGCCGGGTCGCTGCATGGGAGCAGTGAGGGRGGCGGGCGGTAATTGCCTGTTTGACGTGTGTGAGATGAGAAGAGCGGCTGAAAGGCAAGCCCGGAGTGTCCTTCAGGAGGTCATTCTATAYCTCACCAGCTTTTAGGCAGGATCTGGACTCAAACTGTTGACAAATGAATTTCTAACTTAAGCCCCTCCAACAAGGAGCATACCACGATCCCCTGGGTTCTGCTGTGTAATTATACCTACAGCTGGAAAGGCTTTCCTCCTAATATTAACTCAATCCTCTCTACTGAAAATTGTATTCATGGTAGTATGAATAGGGTAATGCAGAAAGGGTCACATACAATCTTGTAGTGTCTCAAAGTCAAGCTTTTTACATCTTGGAAACCTATTAGCGCCTTTCATCTCTTCTCTCTTTGACTAAACAAGTATTTAAACATTTCCTCTTCATTAATGTTTTCCTAACCCTTTCAGTTTTTCTGGCCCTCTCTATATTTTGTCCCATTTAGCCACACGTTCCACAGTTTGCAATACTAAAGTGAATGCAAGTACCATGTAGTTGCCAACATGACGTGTAATAATCACATCTACTCAGAGTGCCTGCAGCGTGCACTTACGAAATCTCTGGAAGCATTTCTACATTTATTGTAATGTAGGGGTTTTTTTTCAGGTTGGAATCCTTACAGCGGCGTTTTGTATTGGAGGAAAAAATAGCTGACTTTTTATCCCTRTATAAAATCTCTTCTTCAATCACTTGATTTCGAGTAACTCTAATAAAATTAAAGTGAATCTGTGTCCTTCATATGCCATGAAACATTGCTTAGGGCTTGGCAACGCTGTCTTTGTTCAATTAGTCTCTAACACACTAAAAAGGAAATTCTGAGGTTTTTTTTTCTTCTGAATTAATGTAAGTTCCAACAAGATTTCTCACATCGAAGGTTAAAACTCTACGTAACTTTGAGGTGCTTCTTTCTTTGGAATTCACTTTGCTTGTAAGCTGTGTGAGTCACTGGGTCCCAGTGGGTTGCTCCTGGTTGTTCCCCCACTGTCCAGACAGTGGGATTTTGAGGATTCAAAATGCCTCTTGGAGATCCTTCAGTCCATTCCATTGGTCATGTCTCTCACAAAGCAGAAGCATCCATGTGCCATAAGGGGAAGTAAATTCCCTCACTCAGGGTCAATGGATGTCAAGTTGATGTGTCTGCCTTGAAGATCCATCTTGTCTTGCATAGGCTTAGTGGTGAGGACATTAATTGGGTTGTAACCGGAMTTCATGGCGCTCTGACAGGTGACTTCTGGTGTTTTGGGGCAGAACAAGCAGTCCRTGTGAATCTGTAAGTGCTGAGAAGGAAAGGCTGACAGCTACAGATGATCTGTCACTTGGTTGGTTGCTCCTGCTCTTGGCTGCCCTGCATACATGTTCTCTGTGGGAGGGTGGCCCTTTGCTAGGTGGGCATCAGCTCAGGCAGACCCCTTAGTCCTTGGGAAGCTCTTAAGGATGGGCAGTAGGGAAGGACATTGGCACTAGACTTTTTCTGAAGCTAGAGGGGATAGGAAGTCAGTATGCAGCCCAGCTTGCACCTGCCTGGCTGGGTTAAACTTTTCCCAGGGGCAATGAAAAATGTGCCTTCTGGCCTGTCCCCTGAGTGTGTAATGGGAATTACCCCGCAGTTCTGTGGCTGTGAGAGCACTGCAGCAGGTGCAGCACAAAGCAACACAGCACAATTGCCGCACGTTGCCTCCACACAMGTGAAAGGGGTCACACAGGAACAGGCACACAGCCCATAACTGTGCTTTCCATCTGGGGACCCTGCCGGTGTTTTGTGCTGTTTTGGCCACCTCTACCATCCCCCTGCCATCACGCCTGGACTGGTCCTGCCTGGGAAGGCACAGGCAGCATCCCTGTTCACTCTGAATCCAGGATGCTCTTTGGACTGCTGGTGATTCATGCATGGAGTTGAAGTACCTTCCCTAAAGCAARTCAGGTATGTGTCTATACATCTTTCTGGGAATTTTGTTTAGTGTGTCCTATTGCTACATGCCAAGCCCTTCCTTGATGTTTATAGCATCCCAGGTATTTGGATGATTTTTTTTTCCCCTGTGGCATATTGCTGTTTAACCCACAGACACAACCCTTGATCTTCCTCTGCAGCTTAAAAACATCTCATCTTTGTAGACATTCAGAGTAGCGACACATCTGCCTATTGCATTCTTTCAATACTTGSACCTTGTGCTTTCCTTTGGGTTTCAGTATCTTATTTTAGCAAGGGTAGATGCTGCAATGGGGAAATGGTTTGTTACCATCCCTGGATTTTAGTCAGAGATTGCAACTGGTTGGTTTAGTTATTTTTAAAGTTTAATCTCAAGGAAAAAGGCTGGAACTTGCCCCTTAAAGGTGCTCCATCAGAGCAATAGTGCTGTGTAAGGGAAGAGTGGGGATGAAAGAACAAAAAGAAATGAATTCATGATAGTTCTCAAAGAGAGTTGTTTTCTGATAATATCAGGCTCACTTTTTACCTGAATCTGTTCCTCAACCACAACATCTTAGTGAGTAATCAAGAGGAATAAGAAAAATAAAAATATGTGTATTTATTGGGGGGGGGGGGGGGGGGGCGCAGTTCTGAGGCTCTAACTTTCCAGTTTTCCTGTTGGCTCGCTAAAACTGCAAACCTCATTGGGTCATAGAATGGTTTGTGTTGGAGGGGCACCTTAAAGATCATCTGTTCCAGCCCCCTGCCATAGACAGGGATATCTTTCATAGACCAGGCTGCTCAAAACCCCATCCAGCTGAGCCTTGAACACTGCCAGGGATGGGGCATCCACAGCTTCTCTGGGCAACCTGTTCCAGTGCACCACCACCCTCTCAGTAAAGAATTATGTGATTAAGTAAAGATATGAGACTTTGTACAGTTATTAAGCTACTTGTATAAAATGTGGTGTTGAAATTACTATAGTGTGAATAGAGCAACGAAATCTCCTTTGAGTTGTTCCAGAGAAAATCCTCAACTTCACCAATGCTGTAAATGCTGTAGAGATTTTTGGTGTACATAATTTACAGCTTAGAATGCTTTCCAAATAATTGAATAAATTATGTAGCATGTTTTATTTTCCCAAATAAAATGTGCAACTTCCCCTCTGATCTGTGCAGAAGATTGTGTGAACCATATAACAAAGTACCTTACATGAACTCCTAGTTTGAGATGACGTGAAAACCAGAAATATTTTCTGCTTGTTTCACCACAGAATGCACTTGAAGCACAGAGCTGCTTACTGAATGACAGACTGAAAGATGTCTACTGAARAGAAATTATTTGACTGTGTGTACGTCTATGTACATTGCTAATTTTGAGATTAAGCTGCTGGGTTGTGATGATGAACAATTGTTGGCTACACTTGTATGTGCTCAGCTTGTGATTTTTGCACAAAAATATGGGTAGCATGAAATAGGCCTATTGTTACTTATTTTTTAAAAGGTAATGTCTAATTAGCAGACTTAATTATTTTGTGTCTGTTGAAAGCAACAATAAGGTTTCCGGTATATTACCATTGGGGTTTTTTCAGTACTCATTACAATGTTTCCTGGCATTCATCAAAACTTCTAAATTACAGGGAAGAGTGCAATTAATCATTCACTTCCTTATGCTTCCTACTAGACAAACACAGATCATTGCAGGCAAGTTGAAGTAAGCTGTTTCAGCTTTTTRAAATGTGCTGCAGCTAGTCGAGATCTTGGGGTAAGCGCCACTTTAAACACTCTATCACCAGATTAAAGCACAAAAGGTAACTCAGTGCCTGACTGTAACAGGATTTGATGACAAACAGTTTATGAGTTGTCTTTGAGCAAGGATTTCTCTGTCACTAAGTTAATAAAAATTCAGGGAATAAGTTTATGGAATTTGTTTTTGGTGCAGCCCAAGTGCATCTCAAAGCAGTTTGAGAAAATAGAATTCAAGTGTCAGAGGCCCCAAATTCTGAGCCAAACCTTGACAGTTGACAGTTCTTTCATTGGGATTTATTTAGGTTTGCTGTATTAAATCTGAATTCATTTAYACTGAAGTGCTGTTTAGGCCAAAAAGAAAAAGTAAATCAAGTAGACAAGTTCAGACTACAAAGATCAGAGTTTTTATCTTTATTCTGYAGATATGGAACATTTGGAAAGCATTGCGTAAACGGAACTTATGCCAAGTTTGCTGAAATAGTTACCATCTGATTTGTCTGCATGATATTTACTTGGTAAAAATGCATATTGCTCTGTTTTTGGAAGTGAGAGCTTACCCATGAATTGCAACCTGTAGGGACTGAAAGTATGTTCTTAAATGGGTTGTCAGCAAAGGTTTAAATCTGCTCCCGTCCCTACCCACCCAAGCTGCTTCACAACCTCACGTCACCGCTGGAATGAAAGCACTCGCGGCACTTGGAGACCAGCGGCCAAATGTGTTTAACGTGCTGCCTCATGAGGAGGGGAGGGAACAAGCTGGCCAAGAACTGAGTACAAGTATGTAGCCCAATTTCTTCTGAAAGAATGAAACAATCCTTTTATGTCCTTGTAGGAAAGTAACAGCTTTCTGTTCTCTGCAGGCTCATTTCTAGAAAACTGTTTTTCAGAAGTGCAGAGTGTAGCTGCATGCTTCAGCCTCCAAGATTCACTAGCTTTAGGAAGTATGACTACTTTTGAGTTATTGCTTAGATGAACGATGCTAATAAAAAGCTCACTAGCTTAGGAAGAAAAAAAGGTTTGAGCATTGTCACTATCTACCGATAACAGTGATTATTATGTTTATCTTGCCAATTTTTACCTAGTTGTCAATTACTACATCATCTTAGATTCTGTTCTCTAAGAAATCTATGCTGAAATGAACATTTGTTTCAGCAAAGGTTTCCAACTGAATGTAGGCTACAAAGAATTTCTTTTAAATTGGATATGAGCAGGTTTTCTTTTCCTCCCTTCCCCAGAAGGAGAAAAGACAAGTTCTGAAAACCTGGTTGCTGGTCTAAAACATTTTTAGTGTGAAGTCTCTTCAGTGTTTCTGTGTTAAGCACTGGTTTAGAGCCATTGCTACTCAAGGGATTTAGCTGAATACTAACCTTAGACCTGTGTTCCCAGCTAAATATAAGAATTGACCTTACTATGTATAGATTATATCAACAGCTTTTTTTTTTTTTGTTCGTTTGTTTGTTTTGTTTTTTAGTCTGATTAGTCTTACCTTACTAATGCTTATTATACATTGTCTTGAGGTTTGAAAGGGTAAAACCTGCCATGGAAAATGGAAGTGAAAGCAATGAGGTACAGGAGTGTATCTGTCCTTGCCTGCAGACTGGGGGAAGTATTTGAGCCTGCTTCAGGCTATAGTGCTTGGACTCAGCTTGTTGAAGGCTTTTGGCCAAAGACTGTCTCACACCTGTGCTGTGAAGGCCACAAAGGCTTACCAGGGGAATGATGGGACGCGTAGGTTCCTTGTTTAGTCCTGTTATAGCCCAAGTACATTATTATTATTAATCTGCCCCTTTAGGGTTTTATTGTTCTTTTATGTACCTGGTAATAAAGGAACTTAAATGTTTTAAGTACTGCAAGAGTCCTGGAAGTAGATCTGAGTGGATCTATGAGGGAATTAAAGGGAAATAAAAGGAATGAATCCTATGGGCTTTTAAAAAGGAAAATAAAAAAAAAAAAAGGGAAAGTTGTTACCATGTTGGCGGTTATTCCAGTCCGTGGAGGAATGGCTGTTGCATGAGGGCTACCAATCAGACAAAGTGAGTTTGTAATATGTTTGTGGTGCCAAATTCCACGCTTGGCTCATTGTGATACCTCAGTCTGAGTTAATTATAGAGTTTTGGACTGGGGCTGAGGGGAAAGACAGGAATGAAAGCCTCTCTCAGAAAACCTAATTCAAAGGAAAGCAGTGTGCAATTCAGTACCTTTTCTTCTGTCTGATGCTTCAGCTGCTGGGAGCACCACACCCTTTTCCACGCAGACAGTGCCGTCTGTGGAAGGTTCTGTCATAAGAACCATGTGAAGCAGCCTATTGTTGGGTGCTGCTCTGAGCTGGGTACACTTCAGGGTTATAAACACTACTAAGATGTTCCAACATTACTTATTTTCATATTACTCTGATATTGATGCATTCCCTTGCATGTTTTCTGTTTGTGACCTATTTTTGGTGCTTTTCACATCTGCTTTAGCAGCTCTTAACCAGAAAACAGGGCTGTTTACTGAATTCACGGCTGCTCCTAATGTCCATGCAACTAGCCAGAACTGACTGTTTTCTTGCTTAGCTCATCCTATTGAATGAACCTCTCCACAGGATTTGTTACAAGTTTGTTTCAACTGGAATGCTATCAAAAGTTTCCACACATTTGTGAAATTCTCATACTTCAGCCTTCCTAGAAACCCAGAAACATGCACCCTCACTAATTCCAGTAACTTTTTTTCTATTTCCCATGGCTAACTACATCAGCTTTTTTACAGATAGTGAAAACTTAGCAGTCTGGTATAAATGGGATGAAATCCCTGCTGTCATTAGTTAATGCTAATGTTACTGACAGCTTTGCACTTGAACAGAGTCTTTAAGGAAACTCATCTTCTGGTCTAGTTTAAGGACACTATTATCTGTCACTTCACCTTGCAGTGTTCCTTTAAGGTAACTCAATTACCTTATTTTCACTTTTTTTTTTTTTTTTTTTTTTTTTTTTTTTTTTTTTTTTTTTTTTTTTTTTATACAGATGATGTTTGCAGAGGGGTAGGAATGTAAATTAATTCTGCAGCATTTCCTGGTTTCACCTTCAGTGTGTGGCTTGCTCATGGTGAATTGTCTTTCAACGAGGCTGTGTCCTGTAAGGCTGAGTTCCTACCTGTGCTGTCATCTGAGTGCCTATGGGCAGTTTGGTACTCTTGCAGTTCATTACGCTGTGGATTAGTTATTTTCRGGACAATTGTTCCCCCCAAAGAAAGATATTATTGGACCTGTGTGGTTTAGGTGCAAGAAGTCACCACTGTGTGAGGTCCGGACAGTTTAGTTTTGCTGYTGTTTGGCTTGTGCTTAGGCACCGATCAATAGAGCAGTATTGCTGGCAGTCAGTGTGTGTGCTTCTGGAAGTGAACAGAGGTCCCAGTCTCCATGAGGCAATTAAGTTGGGGACACACTTCTTCAGTTCCAACTGTTTGAGCTGCTGCCTGAGACTGCCTTTCCTGATTTTGAAATACTGTTGGGGGCTGTTATTGATCATCTCCAAAGTGCTCATGTTTTTAATAATTGTGTTTCCTAAGCCACAGCGCGGATCTCAACTTTCAAGCCTTTCTATATCCTTGTGGGGTAAACGTTACCAGGTTAGCTGTGATCTGAATTACAGATGTGAAAASAGAGGCACAAAGGTTATAAAAGATTTGCCAAAGTCATTTCAGTGCATCAGAGACAAAAGTAGGCAAAAAGATTTCTGACTCCCACCTGTGTCCTACTCTTCCAAGCAATTTTCATGCTTTATTCAATTTTGGAACTTTTGCTGTCATGGTATCTCACAGGTAGCTTTCATTTCTTAATGGTTTTGAAGATTGATTTTCACCACTCCCACCCCTGGTTAATTTCCAGTTGTTAATGAAGTATATAATGAATTTTCTTTGGACCATTGTAAAGCTTGTGATGGTAATTCTAAGGTACTTTCTGATCCCTACCTCTTGTTCTTAGAGAATGACAGAAAATTGGTGTCTAGCCTCTACTCTCATTTTACCAGCTACAGCCAACAGGAGTTACCAGGACATTTGTTTGGCCTCTTCTTAGATGGACTAAAATATTTAATKGCTAATAGGCTTTTCAGTTTGCATTGTTCCGCTTCAGATGAGCAGTGTTGTGTGGTAGCTTAAAAATACTTACTGTGGTAGTTAAAAAACCTTGGAATGMCTTGTTTGTTTGTAGTGTGGTGACAATGACAAGTTGAGTGCCCATCATATGAAGTTCGTGAACCAATTTTTGGTACCGAAAAGTTGTTGTCCACTGATGTTAAAGGAGATCTGGRTGCCCGACAGCCTTCTCTGAACCTCTGTTTCTTGCACCTGTCTCAGATACTTATTCTGGGAAGTGAGATCTTTCTTTTCTGAGATGTCTGCTTGTTTTGATTTGTCCTAAGCGGAGCCTGGATGAGTAGCTGATACTAAGTACTTAAATTTCAGATGGCTAACTTTGTCCAACCAAAATCCCACCTCAGTTTAAGGCAAAATGTAACAGTGTTGTAATAAATGGATTGAGAGTGGGCACTGTTCAGTGGAAAGTGGGCAATGAAGCACCTTCTGTTACTTTGCACAAGTCTCAGCATTGGCTTTCTGTACTGCAGGGTAGGGAGAACTGGAAATTAATCCAGTCAACACAGCTGTTTGTGGAGGTCATTGTATGCTATGAACACAACTTGTTGACTGATGGATTCCTTGCCAACACATCACCTCATCTACATCTGCGAGTCTCCTCTAATCTTTCTGCACCAAAACTCATCTTTGTTCCGTAGCTTTTTTCTCCTCTTTGTGAATTCATTCACCCGGAGAGATGGCAGGTATTCATCAAGGCAGCTCTCTGCCTCCTACCCAGGCAATTCTGATGAACCCTTAGCACCCTTCCATATACACAGGAGAATATTTTTCTGGGGCTTTGCTGATGTATCATTTTCCAGCTGCACTAGAGCAGTGTATAGATTGTAAGCTGACACCTATACAGGACTTGACCTGTRTAGGCTCATTAGGTCCCTAGGTGGTTGCTGAAGAGGACTGTGGAACAATGCAGGCAGAACAGACGCTAAAATACAGCAAACATCTTCCTCCATGGAGAAATTCACCCAGTTGCAAAACAGCTGAGGTGAAAAGAGACCACTGAAAATAGTCCACAGGCACTGCTCAACTCTGCCCAGGTACCTTGTCCAGTCATGTTCTGTGTATCTTCAAGGATGGAGACTCCAGTATTCTCTGGGCAACCTGTAACAGTGTCCAATCATACCCACAGTAAAAGTTTTGTCAAAAGAGCATTTAAATGGAGTTCCCTGTACTTCAATTTTTGCCCACTGAAATTAGAAAGGAAGAGGCAGTTGTGTAGGTGGATTTTAGCAAAGTAGGGAGAAAGGAAACAAAGCATTAAACTGCAGTAAAACAGGGAATTCAGTAGCAAAAATGATGAATTTCTGTGGCACAGTACAAATGAGCTGACTCTAAAGATGAAGAGGGAAATCCTTCCAGCCCCAGCTGAAATAGATGAGGTGGTTTACACCTTTCAGAACTGCAGTTTGAGGCAGCYTGAAACACAATGGAGAGCAAGCTATGGCAGCATATGCTCGGAGCATGTTCTCAAGTTTATTTGTACATGTGAGCACAAGAAAATTCTGTTAATTTWTGGAGCTGAGTTGTGTTTCTCCAGCACAATTCTGTGGCAATGGGTGAATTCCACAGGAAAGCTTTACAGCCACAGAACATATAAAGTCTGGAACATGGATAAACTGGTTAGGATTAAATAGAAACCAGCAAAACCTGCCAAAATCTGAAGTGAAATGAATAGAGGTTCAAAAAAAGTTCATTCAGTATGCCTGGCTTCTTGTTTCCATAATTTAGGAATAATTACATTTTTGTCACTGACATTGTTTTTAAATGTCAGTAGAAACCAGACAAGTATATTTGTAAACCCAGCCCTGTCACATTGAATATATTAGGTTTTCCAGTATCAGCCTCTTTTAAGTAAGGTTGAGGAAGCATTAAAAGCTCAATAACTCTCAAATATTAGGAAGCTATTGAAAGAGCTTGTTAGGCTTTATGACAGGCAGGTTGAAATATAACAGGCCTGGAGCTTTGTGAAGGAGCTGGAATGCTGTGGTTGAAGGGAGGAGAGTCCCCAAGAGTTGGTAGACCAGATGATTTGTGCAAAGGGGATGTTAGAAAGTTCAAGGCAAAATAAACAAATGGGGCTAGCCACAGGGACAGTGTTGAACTGAGACCAAAGTGCTTCCTTAGCTTGGTTTCTAAACATCAGTTAATCTGTCTAAGCAAAGAAGGCATTTGCAGTTAAAGTTTCTTCCTTGTCCACACTCGGGCCAAGGAGTCATTTTCTGTTACCTAATTGACCACATTTGTTCTGACCCAACTTTTGTTAGCCTTTTGCCTGGTGAGAYTGCAGGTCTTTCTGCTAATCCAGAACAGCACATGATTGTCTTCTGGCAGTCCTAGATGGGTTTGGTTAACTCTGTCTGTCCTACTGGCTCTGTTCTTAGCCCTCTGCTTTGGTATTGTGCTTAAATAGGCCACCTTCTTTACACCTATCATTTATTTTCTAGTAGAAGCCTTTTGGGTCTAGTGGCTTCTACTAGACCAGCCTGGRGACCTAGGAAACACAGGTTAGCCTCTGATAACGTAGATCTTACTTACAAAACATGCATATTTTCCCTGTTCTTGGTTCCACTGCTGTGGCATGAACAACAAGAAAAATGAATAAAAGTTGTTCCTAACATTTATAATTTTGAATGCAAATCTGAAGATGTGAGCTGAGTGCAGTGATAACTTATGTGACTTGCAGGCTCTTTGAGCTATAACTTGGAGGTGTGTACCTAGTCTTGTTCATATCACCATGGGATTGAGAGTTCCCCAGCAATATTATTTTTTTAAAAACCCTTGATCATCAATGGAGATGCATAGTAAAGAAAATGTAACTCCACAGAGACAGTTTGGCCTTGTAATTATCACTGCATCCAGTTAAAGGCGTTTAATTGTATATAATTCATAGTCCTGTCAAAAAATAACTGAGTTAAAGTTATTTACCACTGTAAAACTACATTCTGGAGGCCCTGAGCATAGGTATTGTCATTAGAATATGTCAGCTCAAGAATGAGTTCCTCGAAAAGTGGATCAGGAAGCTGCTACAGCTAAGCAGTTGTTATGGCTGTTGATGGTTAGCTAGAGAATATTGCATTGCACTAGCTCAATTTTTTTTCCCAAAGGATAGGAATTTTTTACGCTTACTTCTTTTTTTACAGACATGACAGATCTGGGATACGTAAAATAGAAGAGAATGGGGATTTGAAAAAAAAAAACCCAGTGGTTTGAAATCCTAGCTTTCTAATACCTTTTTGAATTACATATTTGTTCTGTCTCTTTTACATAACACTGCTGGTTGGAGTAAAAAAAAACMAACTTTCCTGTTAAGGTTGTAAACTGACAGTGTTTGTTACTGAAATTTCCAGACCATCCCTTGTCACCCTAAGATTATTTTCCCTAATCCCTGCTGCACCTTAAACACATCACAAGGCATTCACCAAAGAAAGGTTAATCCCAACTGTCTCTGCAAACACAACATCTCTGAGTCACTACAGACATTCTTCACATAATCCCATAGTCCTTGAGCAGTTCCAAAGAGGCCGAGTCATTCCAGCYCTACCAAAATATTCCTTGCTGAGTCAGGAGGGGTACAGAACCTTTGTGCAACCCCACTGTCATGCAGAAATATCACTGTCCATGAACAATACCAGATACTAGATAAAACCAGTCTAAAGAATGAAGGGAACTTCATTATTATAAACCAGAATAAAACTAAATTACAGCATGCTGTATTCAGAGTACCTGACAGATATTGGGTATATAAACTTGCATTCCYCCAAAGTCACATACTTAGGGGGAATGGAACCATCCTGTGCAGCAGTGCATAGCCACACCACAAAACAAGGACAAATTTCTTCACTCCATGTTTATATATACCACATCTCTTTGGATGTTCTCCTCTAACTGAGTGCAGTAGCTGAAACCTGTTCTTCCTGCTTCATTATATGAAGGTGAAAGTCTCAGCTTTAGCAACAGCATTGCTGGGCTTGAAAAGCATTATCTTCTYCCATTTCATGGCTCAGGAATTCCTACTCTGCTACTGACTGGCTCCCTGACTTTCCTGTAACTAAAGTTTTGTTAAGCTGAAGAATTCTGTAAAAATCTAGAATTATCTTTTATTTTTCATTTTATGTATTTTTAGGGCTTCTTTATTTTACTGGAGGGATAATGAACTTATCTCAGAGGAGCATCATATTAGCTGATTGTGTTGTGATCATCATATGCCCAATACAAAGTATGGATTTCTCATCTTAATAATGTTGTCCTGGAGGTTGAAGTCAGGGAAACCTCCCATGTAGCTAACCTTGGCAGTATCCAGTGTGTCAAGCAGATGCCAAGTGCGATGTTCTGGAAGAAATAATTGCTAGCTAAATCTTAGCTAATRTAACAAGTAAAAGATATTAATTTGTTATTTTAGCAAATGCATACTATCAGATCTAATCCTGGGTTTCCAGCCTCTAAAAATGCAGGTAGTGCATATTAGTGATGAAGTGAACAGTTTGAGGAGGAAGGAGCTTAAAAATATCTTCAATTTGAATTACTTGATGTAGAAACTTGAAACACTTCTATCCATGGGAAAATTTTCCTTTTTCSTTTTTATTTTTTTTAAACTGCTCAAGTGCAGACATACTTCTTCCTCTTTTACTTYRACTTGTTTGCAGGGAGCATGAGGTTTTGAAAATTTGAGAAAGTAACCTGTAGTTCTGTAGAACTTTCACTAACTCTGTTTGGCTGTAATTTGCAGCCTGAAAGACATAGATCTAAAGAAAACATTTCCAGGAAATAAAGTGGTTTAGATTAATCAATGTTGCTGTACATGTTTAAGTGAATTACTCAGAGGAAACACAACAATTCTTTGCTGTTTATAGTACCTAAAACCAGTATAAATAAGGCACTGCTCTCCAAAACTTGGATAAGTTTTTATCTTAGGAAGATTAAGTGACTTCACTTATTTTCTTTAAAGAGAACTAGTATTCTGTCTCTTTTCCAGTCTTTTTCAGGATGCATTATTTTTCTTTATAAAAAAGAAGAAAATTAATGAACACAGTTGACTTTAAAGGTAAAAGTATCTTTCTACATTTGCTGGGCAGCAATTTGTTTATTTTTCACACTGATACATTTTGAGTTAAAATTATTAGTCTGTGTCCACTTTCTGCTTTTAGGTATATTCATTCAACAGTAAAAAATGAATTGGAAAGAACTTAAGAAAGGCTGGTGGGGGAGGATGGGAGAAAAAATTAAGTGAACTTTAAGGTCAGTGCCATAAAGATACCAACCTAACCTGATTATTGTTTGCTCTCTGGAGAGGAGAGAATCTTACACAACTGCATTAAAGTTGAGGAAAGTGAGAAGCTGAAGAGGAAATTGTATTACTCTTTGAGGTAGATTATGTTGTACTGTTAACAAATGATGGTTACTGAGATTCCTTTGAAAAAAAAAAGCACTGAAGCCATGTAACTGGACAAGAAAAGGCAACTATAGAAATCTTGCACTGTATCCATGAAAGTGAGGTGAATATCACTTAGTATACAACTSGTTTCTCTTTTCTAGGAAGTCAAAGGCTCTCCACTAAGAGGAGTGCATTATTTACAGGTGTGGAAAGGTCTGATCCATATCCTAACAGTGATCTTTTTATCATGGCATGGCAAAAGATAAATGGTGCCCCACTGTTTTCCCTGACTCTGCAGCTTCACTTCCATGAGTCCCCAAGGATATTTCTAGTGGAGGTGTRTTTCAGCAAAGAGAAATTGTGAGGGAACTGAAGAGTAAGTCTCTCTCGTATGTACCCCTGCATCATCSACGTGAGCTGCAGGGCTGTGTCAGTCAGGGGAGAAGAGACTATGGACAGGCACTATTTTGATACAAAGTGCAAGTCTGTCTTGCTGGCTGGTGGCTCAGCCTGTGCCTGTTGGGCAGCACATACACTTTTGGATAGGGATGATAGGCATACTGGGCACTAAGTGTTGGAAAATGGAAGAGTCAAAGGAGTGCACTTTCATCTGATCTTTGTCATGATGGCTAAGGTCAAAGGGATCTCACTCTTTGATTTTTCTGTGGTAATGGGCTTTTTTTTATCTTGAGTGGTCTACCTTTATGTAAAGCCTCTATGTTCTTACTTTATTCAGAAAGCACAAGATGTATTTTGATAGATTCACACTGAAGTGCTCACATTGAAAACATTTCCAGAGTTACACAGTGTGAAAGTATACATCAAATGATGGATATTTCTGTAACTTTGAAAACCATGTTATCCTTCAACTCCTTARACTTCAAATCCATTCTGTAAAACTTTTTCAGTAAATGAACACTGTTAAAACCCTCGGTGTCTTTGTTGGGTAGAAGGGCCAACAACATTTTTATAAATTACTGTCTCACAGTTGAAGTGTGCTTACTAACAGCACTTAAATTGCTTGCCTGATGCAAAGTAAAATAGGTGCCTTTAAATGAACAATTTTTTATGCACTAAGTGCCCTATTTTGACTTTCTTCTATGCTTGGACTTCAAATGCAGAACTGTACAAGATACTAATTTTGGCACCTTTATTTGAGAAGTAGCATGTACATTTCTGGTATGTACATTAAATTTTATGTCTAATATTTAGCATATCTGTTTTCCTTAGTTATTAGAGGGGCAGGGCAAGAGATATTCTGGACTCAGTAGCATGGTTGCTAACACTTTGATTAGGTGCATCGACGGAGTGTACTGTTGGATTTCTTGAAAGTGTTTTTGGTGCATAATGCTCAAAAATAGTTAAATAAAAATATTACTGTCCAAGACAGCATCATATTTGAGCTAAGCCTGATACAAAGAGAAATGAGTTATTTGCTGCACTGCTTTGAAATGCAAGAACTTAAAATACAGGCATTGGTTTATTCTGCCTTTTGTTAGACTGAGAGCTTTGGAAATGTGCAAAGCAGAGAACACAGRCTTTTTTTTTCTTCCCCTTTTAACAACTGAGGGTTTAGAGCAGCTTCTGGCGCAGGAGGAAATGCCATTAGATAGATACAAGAAAAGCCAATATTCCATGTTATTCGTGCAGACAACTAACATTTGAAACTTGCACGAACTGCTTCCACTTAAAAGCTGTCAGTCACATTGGTTATAAAAAGCCCAGAGCACTCAGGGACTGTCAATCACTTCTTAGGAGAGAGAGCTGACATCTTAACATTTACTTTGCCAGTATTTACCAGATGCAGAAAACCAAAGGGTGAAAATTCAAATGAAAACACACATTCTTGCTTATCATATAGTACAAGGGAAACATTTGGATYAGTTACTGTAGCTGCTCACCTAGGAGCCACCAATCCCAAGGTTTTTCTCTCTTGCTCTATGAATAGATCTGTTRCAGGCTGGCTCTGCTGTGTTGCAGGGAAAAGGCTTTTGCAGACAGTGTCTTCGGAGGGCTGTCACAAAATTGTCAGGTGAGGAAACAGGTTAAGTATGACCCATTATGTCTAGGGGAGCAGCATGAAATGTGCAGAGGGCTTGGAAAGGGCATATAAAGGGCATCTACCTTGCTTTTTTTCTTATGGTAATAGGGATGTGGGTGCTGTAATTATCAGGCTGATGACATGTTCTCATATAAGAAGGGGATTGGCAAAGATAGGAAGAGGAGGAACCAGTTAATTCAAATACATCCTATGATATGTTTCTAGATCTAGTTATCCCTGGATTACCCTGATGCTTTAGATACTGATCCTGGTGCTTCAGAGGGACTGCGGCTGTGGGTAGCACTGTGAATTCAGCACCTGGGACCTCTGATCAGAACCACCCTTATTGTCACAGAGGAGGAGGTGTAGGTGCAGCTGTGAGCAAGGTGCAGAGCTGGTGCTCACATATTGCAGGCCTCTACATGTGCTGCCCTAATGAATATAAAAGGCATGTTGTCCTGGAGGCTCCAGCAGTTCACTGGACCTGAGTATTAAGTGTTGCATTCCCAGAGCTGCATGCATCTGAAGGCATCCATGGGACTCATGGTCCATCTTTGGCCAGACTATCTGTCTAAGTGAGCATGGCCAAATGCAGCAACTATGGAAATGTTCAGAACCCTGCTTTAAATAAAGTCACCCATGGGAGTACCTCTTTACTAGAGTCTTCTGGAAGCAAGCAGTTTCCAGTGTTTATGTCTCTTGGAGTAGTGCTGTTAACATCTGCAGCGAGTTGTTCTCCAATGATCCCAGAGGTTTTGTTCACTGTGTGCATCCAAATGTTAAGTCTCACAGTGCTAACACAGAGCCTTTGGTTCTGCAATTCATCTTCCATGTGGAGTTCCTCCTGCTATTTGGAGCAGAATTTTGTCCCAGTTCAAACCTCTAGATGAGGTTTCGAACCTCTAGAGAACTACTGTAACTGTAGATACTTAGGTATAAATACCTAGAACCAAAGTCATGTTCCCATTCAGTTCCCATTGTAGTCAATGAAAACTGAATTAAATCAATCATTAAATCAATGCAGTATATGGAATCAAGTGATTTAGTTTACCTTGAAGTAGACACCTGTCAGCTGTCTGCAGGATAGTCTTATAAGCTTCATTGAGAATATTGAGTAGGTCTCCTTTGACTGTAGTAGGAATTCAGATACTTCATAGTAATTGCCTTAATCTTGAACAAAATCCCACCCTTGCAGCCAGCTGCTTAAGTGACTCTGCCCATTTAGAGGACTTCCCTACTGGGATTATAGTCTTGTCTTGAAAATCATATTCCCACATACATGGAGGGGCCATGTTTTCTTTCATGACAGGCCTGTCTGACATGGTATATACCCACCTCAACCTTTCAGGCATCTTTAACTTGCATACAGACAGTCCTACAGCTGTGGCAGCCCAAAGCGCACTGTGGCTAAGCAGACCAAGTATTTACCAGTTACTCCAGATCCTTCTATGAGTATTTGTGTATTAGATTTATTTATATAGGTATGTAGAATACCAATTTAGGTTATGGAAAATGAGTAAGCTAATCATTTGACAATCAACAAGATCTTGCTGCTGAGTGTGTATGGGTGCACAGAAACTATGTTATATCACAAACACATTGCTGTAGAGTTCAGGTAGTGCCATAAATGATGGGTTTGGGGATTTGACTGGACATACAAGCTTCTTCTGTTTTCCCCTTAGAAATGGGGAAAAACTGGAGTAGTATACGCCACTGCTCATGACCTTTAGTTACCAAGGGAAAAAGCATTTTCCCATTGTTTCTTACAAGTAATTTCTGTTTATGCATGGGCCAGGCCTATATTCTCTAGTATTTTATTTTTATATTAGGAAGTTCCTTATTCCCCTTGGGAAACTCTTCATCCTCCTTTAGAGGGTAAATAAAGAATGGTATTCACCATAACAATAAGTCTAGAAAAAACCCAGAAAACAAAATGTCCCTGTATACAGTTTGAATAGCTGAAAGTTGATTMCATCAATGCTCTGCTAACCATCTTCAGATTTTAATGCCAAAACCCAGAAGACTGTGATTTGTATGAACCAGAGGTTGGAACTAAGAGAAAGATCAATAGCTAAATGTAAAAAAATGTAGACTGTGCATTGAGTAATTTCTTAATAGAAGTAATCACTGGTATGCAGAACAGACTTCTGTGGTACGGAGAGGATGTCAAATAAAATGGGTATTTCTTTTTATTTCTCAAAATAGTACAGAAGTTATATGAGAAAAAYAGAGTAGAAGAGAAGGCTTGTGTTATAGCTTCATCTCCTCTATGTCCTGTGTCCATGTCCCAGGGGTGCTTTATTGTATGACATTTAAGATACAGAGCACATGGGGTCAGGAAAACAGGTCGTGAACTGGTGTGGACTGGTTATCCCTTTGCTCCCTTCCTCTGATGATGCAGAAAATTTGAAAACTCGTGATGTTGTAATCTGAAGCTCTACCAGACAAAGAGGAGATTGTAACAGAGAGAGTCTACATCTTGTCTGCCTGGGCAAGATAAGGCATTCCCAGAAGAACCAATTGCTTGGCTGCAGGTCATGAGCTGGAGAGCTGCTCACGTGCTGTCCAAGTTACTGCTGCGGGCTGAACGCCAGCCTGTAGTATGGGGGATCCCCTTGTGACATTTCATCCAAGAATTAAATAAAAATTCCAATAGTTCCCTCTTACCAGAGAACTGGGAGCTAACTAGTTATGTGCATTACCTTTTAAAAAAACAGGCAGTTCAAAGAACTCTAACATTGAAATAAAGTCCTCTTCACCTTGAATTAGTGGTTTTAGTATAAACTTCAGATATTGAATCATCAGTTCCTTCAGAAAGGTGAATGATTCCAAATTGTTGGAGTGGCTTCTCTCTTTTCATCTAGTCATCATAGTAGAATACAAGAGGAATATTATCCAGGTGAAGGAAAATAGGACCTGACAAAATATTCATGTAATGTTGGAAAAATCAGCAGCTAACAAAGCAGCATATACCTAAGATGGCTTCTTTCTCCAAACAGCATYCAAACTTTTAGACATGACCTTGAAGATAAGGAAATTGCTACTGAAATGGTCATTTTACTGGATGCTTGTTGAGTATGAATAGAGTTTTACACCTTTTGGAAGCCCCTTTTTACTTAAAGCAGTTGTGACTGTCAGTCACTGGCAATGTTCATAATGTTTTGGGAAAACTGATTACAATTCTTGTGTGTATAGATATTAAAAGAAGGCAGAGTTTTCCCTAATCTGCTGTCAAAAGCTAATTTTGTCTTRAAATGACAAATAAAATGAAATTCTAATAAATGTGGGAATTTGAGAAAACCAAACATATTATTCAAAAGACTTAGGAAAAAATCACAAGTGTAAGTATTCTGTTAGCAAATTTCAAATTACTTCTTAGACTGTTGCAGTAAAACAGTCAGTGTTTCTAGTGTAAAGGCATGACATGTCATGAGCTTGGCTTTTTAAAAAGCTGTGGTAATTTTTGTGTTTTATTTTGCCTTTTGATTTCTCCTTTTTTTTTAACCTCTGGACTTCACACTTCTAAGTTTTCTCCACCACAGCAAGGCAAATGTATTTTGTAATAATTACATATGTATGTATGTATTTGATAAAATATATGATTATTGTAAAACTAAATTACTTGAGAAAAAGGGCCTTTAAGAGAACCATCAAATACTCTGAGATTTATAATAAAGTCTCAGGAGTTGGCAGCATAAAATGAGGGACTATTTGCAAAGGTTCCTTAGATAGTGAATAGAGAAAAGGCCTCTGGTCAGTTAGGTTGAGYTCATGTTCTGGATGGCCTTGTTCTCCATTGGGGTCACTTCTGCACTGCCCATAGAAAGAAACGTGGTCTCACCAGGCAGGAAGATGGCTTTTTTAAATAGCTCTTAAAAGGAACGTGTAACAAGCTGCACTTCTAATCCCATGCATCTGTGGTGATCTCAGGATACATGAGGGCTGTAATTCTGCCCAGAAYGAGATGCACTGCTCCAGCCTACCACAGAGCTAACACTTACCATGTGCATAGATCCATACTAAATAGTTGTTGCTGGATACCTGCTGGAGTTTGGGAAAGGGTGATAAACAGGTTTGTGACAGCCCGTTTGATACGCTGTGACACTAATAGCTGGAAAGAGCGCTCTGTAGGTAGGGAACTGCTGTGCGGAATTAGTCAGTCACCAATCTGCTCACAGTGCCGTACCAGGACTGGGCTGCGAATTTGAGCCAGACAGTTGGTGCTCTCCTGTAGGCATCCAGACAAGCCCGTTCCGAGATGACATTTGCTACGCTACAGATATGTCATGGATCATTTTTCACAGCCCTGTTGAAGTGGCTTATTTATTATCATCTGTTCTGGTGTTATATCCTGGACATGGGAGAACTGTTTACTGTACTAACTGCCAGGAATTCCTTGTTACTGTGCGATCTGATTCCAGGAGAAGGCTTTGGATAAGGCTCGGCACTTTCCTCAACGCTGCCACCGCTACAGCAAGGCACTCCAGACTGAACCACTGAGTCAAATCCCAGGAGTTACGGCTGAAGTTAGTGGTTTGATATTTAAGGGAACGACCTCTAAGAGAAGAAGTACTGGATTCGTCATCATTCCACTTGCCTCAGCTTTAGAAATCAAATACCAGAATTGTTGCCAACAGAACAATTTGACCTTGAGTATAGGCAGCTCTGTCATTAGACCACTTGAGATTTGCTGAAGTCACATTACCAAGAGCAGTGATTCTCAGCTATGCTTCACAGATTGCCAGCGGCTTGCAAGCCATGCTGCCTTAAAAGGTTGGTGTTACTAGGCAGTGTGGTAGCCCAGAGTGCATTCAGAAAGCTGACAGTGATCCATGAACAGAATGCCAAGGAATTGCTGCCATTACTGTGCTAGAGAATGGGGAGTTTTCAGTGTTACTTTTCACATAGAAAGCTCATAAAGCTTTCACATAGAAAGGAGCTCATGACTTTAAGATGTGGTAACAGGACATGGTTGCTGTGTTTTCTAGAATTAGTGTGTAATTCTTGCAATTTTCTTTCCTTGCCCTGTGTCAGAATAACACTGCTGTTGAATACTTTTTGGACAAGTCACTTTTCTATGGATCTGCTTGTTCAGTTTGATTTGTGTTGTGATCTTAGAATATTATTTCCCAAAATTTCTATCAGTATGATAATGTAATATATTGGCTAATAGCTGTCATCCAAGATGACTCTGTTGTTATTAGGAAGGAATCAGATTGATCTTCATAGAAACCAGGCTAGGCTAAATGCTAGTTACCGTGGGTAAAAGTGTGCTGCTGTTTGTGCTGCAGGAAATCYCACTGAATCCACTGAAGGACATGTATATTCAGTGCGCAGGTTTTAAAGTGATCCAGCATAAGAATGCCTTTGCCTCTAGTTGTTGTTATTGTTGTCTGTAGGAGGGTAGAACTGGGAGACTCCAAACAATATCATGGCCCCATTGTACCAGGTCTTGGTGAGCATTGGAAGAGTATTGTGATTGAAACAGGAGACAATCAATTATCTTTAGTCTGCAGCTGTAAAGCAGCATAGATGGTTTGCCTGAGATGGCATGGAGGGGAATGCACCCCTGTTTTCCTTAAGTACAGAGTTTCCGCCATATCTCTCTACCTACCACAGCCCAGCCTAGGACTGGAACAACACAAGCTGCTGGGACCTGCTGGGGAGGAAGCTTCCTGTGACTTGCCTGCTGGCTTCCAGCTGGTGAAATGAAAGGCTATCAATGCTCCTGATTAAGGACAGAAGATGAGCAGGCTCCTGGAAGAGTTTTGTGTTCTTTAGGAGCCCTTGGGTCAGATAAGCAGAAGGTGCCAGTTTGCCTCAGCTGCTGAGCACCTGCTTGGGGTGCAACAGCACAAGTTCTCCCATTTCACAGTTAGGAGAAGCTACGTCTCTGGGACTGGCTTCTCTGCTTTCACAGGAGACATTAGTACTGTCCTGATCAGCAAGGTGGTTTTCAGGGCAAGTGGAGGTTCCAGTCTGATGTGTCAGGAGAGAGCTCATAAGGATTTTTTTTTTTAAACATTAAGTCACATCTTGGTTTTCCACTGGCAATAACAGAGGTTTTGCTGTCAGAACAGTCAATAAAGAGGTAGAAGTACGAATTCCACTAACTAGCTCGAATTAATGATTTGGGGCCTGTGGCAATGCAGTGGTATAAAGTGTTAAAAAATGGTCTAAAGACAGCTATCTGAAGAAGTATTGTCATTTACTGAGAAATTTACTTTGCTGGTTAGTCTAAGTCCAAATATTAAACTTGTTAAGATTTTAATTTTTTTTAAAGTAACTAGTGTGACAGAAAAGTTATAAAAGCTGTTGAGACTTGGTTGTTTTTTAAATATGGAACCTTGTTACTGAGCCAGGACATGAAAAGTGTCTAGAAAGAAAACTCAAACAAATTAATCTGTTCTAATCCAATAGAATACAAAAGTAGGCATAACACAATGGCTGAACAAAATAAACTCAGATTTGKAATTATTTTATTACAATGCAGCAGTAATCAGTAACAAAAGAAATTAATTTTGCTTTGTTTACTTTGTGATGTTTGTTGGATTAGCAATGTCCTGTGAAAATACTGTACTTTAGACAGCAGAGTACAGGTTTTTCTAGCGTATGTTTAAATATTCTTAAATCTTCTGTGCTACTAAAAAGGGAAAATTAAGACAAGCCATATAGTACTCCTAAAGTTTCTATTTCAGATGTTGTAATTTGCCAGACACAAGTCAGGAGTTGTTCAATGATCTAATATGTGCTGCCCACATTGTTTCTGATAAACATGCTCTCTTACCTGCTAGTAAGAGAACTAGAACTGCAGTAATTAGGTGGCATGTGTACGTCAGTCTGGTTTTGTGCTTCGGGTTATTCTGCACTGTCGCTAAAGTTAACTGGTCAATCAGAGTGATTCTGCGCTAACAGCTGTATAACCAGAAGCAAAAGTTGACCTGTAAGTGGTTGCTAATAAGCAGGAACGTGTTTATATATTTTTATTAGATTTGCTTCCTGATGAAAAAAATCATTATGCATTAGGACAGACTGTATTAATTGTTAATCTCTCCTTCCACATGGTGAAATCAATCTTTTACAAACTCATAGTCTGTTTCAACCAAATTTGACAGTGGCCTAGAYTTCATTAAGTGTCTTAAATTCTGGAAGGCAAGTGGTCAGGCAGAAGACATAGAGAAGTTTTCCAGGCTGCAGGATCCACAACTCAGAGCCTATCAGACATCCAAGCTCCTGTGCTGGAAGGAAGCCCTGAAATGCAGGTTCTCATGGGATCTCTGCTCATGGAGCTATATGTCTGTAAGGAAGACAAGAAGTGCTTAACAGTCCTGATAAATTCTGCTTCTGCTCATGGTTCTAAACATTTCCACATTTTACAAATATCTGCTACTCTCTGTTAGAGAAGGAGAGAGAAAGAACACTGAGAACTTTGCACACAYCAGTTTTGTAAATGTCTGCACCAACCTTACCAGCGTGCCATCCACAATGGGAAGTCYCCACTCCCAGCCTTCCCTCTGTTACTTTCCACCACCCCCATCCTGGCTGCATCAAGCTGTTTTCCTGTGAGCTCTGGCCCTCAACACCTTTCCAACCTCTTTTCTTTTTTCTGCTGGGCTCACTGTTCTGCAGATTAGCAAATTGAACGAGCAACAAAGATAGCAGTCAGTGTCCTAACTGCACACTTCCATTTTCACAGTCTGTMCCCAATCCCCAGCATGGTAAAATGTGAATGTCTTAGCTCAGGCCCCTCTACTGACCTAGGAATGGGAAGCAGAAACAATCTATTTGGGATATTCTAAAGTCTGGTTTTGGAGCTATGTCTCAGTTAGTTTGAACAGAATCCAACTGAGCAGGAACCCTCAGGGCAYTTTCTTCTCTACGTGCTCATTCTTTAACAATGATTGCTAGAACCTGCTGCGCTGGTTGAAATTCCTTAGCTCTTCCAATGGCCTCTGAAATGTGAACAGGGATTAACTGAGATACTAACAGCTGAAGTGGCTGYTCTACCAGCAGAAGCAATAACAGACATATAATGTGATCTGGGTTTCTGTGTGCTCTGTGCCTCACAGCTTAAAAAGCATCTCAGTACTGGTTGTAAAATGCTGAAATAAGTAACAGCGCTATCTGCTGTGACCTYACAGGGGTTCTCAAACAAAAACTTAACATACAGATTTTGCTGTTTGTGTGATGTCTGTCTTGGCAAAACAGAGAACACTTTCTTTAAATCTGTTATTTTTGGATTCAYTTTTTAACGGCCTTTGCGCAGCAAATTGCAGTAACTTTCCCTTGTAATCAGGGAGGAATATACTGCATGTGGCTAATTTTAACATCTCTGTTCCTGTGCACAGAAAGCTGAAAGATTCTGCTTTCCTGGCAGAAAGCAAGTTCAACTCCTGTTAAATTAAGTCAGTAGGGTGATTTCTATTGCAATGGGGGAAGCATTCAGAGGTAATAATTGTACCAACCTCACACCTAAGGCAGACTGTCTACGAAAAGATCCCGTCTGAGACATTTTTCAAGAGTGCCTTGATCTACTGGGTGTCCAGCAAACCATTGACACCTGCAAGTGAGGTCTTGCCATGTGGAGCTCACTGTAGCTTTGGGATGGGAGGGAATGGAGTCTAGAGCTGCCATTCAGGCCTTCAGCTCTATATGTAGGGATACTGAATCCATGGTCTGGGTGCCAAATCTGCTGTCTGTACCCTCTTGCTGTGTTTTTTGATGGTCTCACAGGTCTATCAGTGTCACCTTATGAGGAATTTTTCTTGGTCCCAGTGACCCAGCTACAGCAAGTGTCTTGCCTTACAACCAGCCTTATGACCCAGTTTCCTACCCACCCTGCCATCTTTCCAAGAGAGTGCCCACCATGTTGCTCACAGGAAAAAAGCTGCAGTATCAACTGTGAGGACATTTTAAGTAAACACTTGGTTTCACTAATGCAGATTTTCRAACATGGTAAACTGACAGTGCCAAGACCAGCCACCTCAGCTGAAACTCGTGTACTTTGTCTTTTATCACTTTCTGACAGTGGCTCTGAGCAAGGTTGTTCTCACAGTCCTGGTCCTGCCTCAATGCTTTTGTTTACTTCACTGGRTATGGAAGCATGTCACAAATTGATTTTGATGGAAGTAAGGGGACAGAAGAGTACACATTCTCATGTTGTATCTCTTTGCTCTGGCACCATGCTAATTTAGTCTCGCTTTTCCCTGTTTCTGTTTTGTAATGTATTCCCTGTCCTCTTACTCTGTTATCCTGCTTGCCCCACCTTTGCTAACCATCCATATTAATTCAATCGRCAAGTAAACCATTAAATAAGGAATCCTGCAGTTTAAATATGAAACTGATTCATATGGGAAGTGAGTTTCTTTTCATTTGCTTTCATGAAAGCAGTCTCAGCAGCTCACAGACACAAAAAAACCCCAACACATGGTAAATGTGCCTAAGCTGGTTTTGGATCAGCTTTAAAGAAAATATTTATGTTGTGCCATAGTTAATACAAATTAAATTATTGTTGTTAAAGCCCCAAATGATTTTGTTTTGTTTTTATTTGGAAATGGGATAGGCCCATGCCTTTCTTTATTTGTGGGAACAAGCAGAAGACAGAAAATGATCTTACTGAAATGATTTATTGTTTTGGTTTACAACCAAGAAAGGGAATGGCATTTTCAAGTCTGTATATGTGCCCAGCTGTWGGCAGCTCACTTTTCTGTGGCCAGATTATAAGATTATTTACAGAAAAAAAGTATTGATTTATCTTCTATCACAATTTAAATGCTCATTAGAAGTTAGCTGCCAGCACTACCAGTCAGGCTTTGTTGTCTTGGGGGTGTGAAAGTGGCTGAAGAGCACATGCAACTTCTCTTTTCCAAAACCTAGTCATTGTAAACATACTTGAGCACATTTCTGCTGTTTCCCCTAAAGTTTCTAACGTTTACATTGAATTTCTGAGTGAATAGAATACAAATCATACACAATTTAGTTTAAGTACTGTCTACCTGTATTGCTTCCAAGACTGTTAGTCTTGCTTAAAAGAACAGGAGTTTCCAGATTTAAAACACTGACAGAGGTTGGACCATTAATATACCGTTTCCCCCCTTTTGCTTTGTGAATTCCAAATTCAATTATGCTTTCTGGACACTGAGTACAGTCACATTTTAAATTCAAAGGSACAAGTACAATTTATATGGCCTGACTAGTTTCTGATCAAAAGAGAAGGATACCATTTCTGAGAGCAGTTTCCATTTTATTCTTTGCAGGTACTAGCTTCTCATGTGGCTTTGAAAAGAAAATTTTAGCAGTGGTATCAGTATAAAAAACTGAGGAAATACCATTATTTGGAACAGAGTAGTCTGGTCTCCTTCCTACCACTACTGTCCATCAGCCGTGGGCTAGAAGAAATTATTGGTGGTAAGAAAATTACACCAAGAGAAACTTAAGTGACTTTCTTATGTATGGGGCATACAGAAGTCAAGCTGAGTGTCCAGGTCACTTTTAGAYAAATAAAAAATAAATAAAACATGCAATACTAAAGCAATGGTAGCAGCAAGCCATGTCACTATCCTTACATTTTGCCATCAACATGGGTGAGTCAGGGCAGCCAGGTAAACCTTGTAGCATGACCTGCAGGGTCTTTGGGGCCAGCATAGAATATTTATTCTGAAATCATGAAAGAATTTCTCAGTTACTTCTTTGTTCTTCATTTTGTATCAGTTTGCTAAACAACAGTTCAAAAATAAGGAGCTTTTCCTTGCTCCATGAAATTTGTGTGTGTGTGTGTGTGTRTATATGTTAAAAAGTTATGTGTTTTGCTGTTCATTATTTCTGGCTCTCAATTTTCTCTACAAACAGAAATAATCAAATTTTCCTTTTCAGTAAGGTCACTGAAATTTTTCCATGAGTGCAGTAACTTATGACCTTGAAAAAGTTTAGACTTGTTTAAAATTTCGGTTTTACAAGAAACAGACTCCTTAAAATTTGGGGTTTACTGTCAGAAAAAAAAATCAAAAATTCAATTAGTGTTTCAGAAATATGTTTGATTGGGGTTGATTTAAAAAAAAACAAATTATTAAAATAAGCCATAGCTTTCAGGCATGCAGGATTTTATGGTGTAATAATTTGAGAAATTAAACTTCATTCCGACAGTTTAAAATCAGCAACTAAGGGTTGAGCATACAGACAAAGCAACACTAYGGAAAATATGCAAGGCTTATGATTTGCTTTGTATTATCTACTGCACATGTGGGACTAGGAGACTGCAGATCACAAAGGGCAGTGAATTCAGTTGTTGCTTCTAAAAAGGACTTCTCATCTCAAAAGAGATGTGCTTTTGTCTGAGAGAAGCCTTGGCATGTGCGTGATGTGCTGGAATGTATCGCCTTACTTGCTAAGCTGGAACTGTATGTTATGTTCAAGATTTTATTTCATAGGTTTTTTTCCATGTTAGTTTTCAACTTTACATGTTTATTTACAGATGAATTGAAAATAGCCTTGTGTACCTTTTTATCCATATATCATCTCCTTTAGCATTTTAGGGGAACTTCGGTGTTCTCTTTGGGT
>NW_026623311.1:193154-223565 GCF_030028575.1 Malurus melanocephalus
AGTTGTGATTTTTTAAATTTTCTTTCCTTCTCCCTGTCTGTACCTCACAGTGGAATTTGACTAGCAGAACCAGAATTTTTGTCTCTATAATCATACACTGTMAACAATGACAAGAGGTGTAATTAGCTTCGTAACCAGATTATATCATAGAATCACAATCTTTCAAATGTTTAATTCTATTGGCTGAATGTTCAGACAGCTGCCTGTAATTGCCAAGTACATAAATGTTTGCAGGTCTGTTACTGGTTTCCGTAAACTTAAGTAAAACTCATTTGTAAAAAAGTGATATTCTCCTGGCCTAGATTTTAAATAGACATCCTTCTGTGGCAAAGATTCAGTCCCTCTAAAATCCTTGTAAGTGCCAGTATCAGCCTCAGATTTCAAGAGGGAAGGATTTTTAATTTTTAGACGTGTTTGGGGTAAGTTTACAGTCGGCAAAGTTAAAAATTCTGCCATTAAAAGGCAAGAGAGCATGAAGGAACACAGCTTATTGGATTCATCTGAACAAGGCTGAGTCAACTGGAGAAAGCCTAATGAATTAAACAGGCTTTTGAAAAATCAGTGGTATTTTAAATAGCAACTTTGGGCCAGGTCATTTKCCCCAGAGACTTTAAGTGGTGTGGTAGGCCACTGTTGGAAGCTGTAGGTATTAAGAATAAGGGTGAAATCCTGGTGCCATGGAAATGAACAACAAAAGTCCTGCAGATTTCAGAAGGGGGCCATGATTTAACCTAGCATCCAGCTTTTCCSCCTTGCCAAAGCAGAAACTGAAACGCAAAGCAATCGCACAAGGTAGCAAAGGAAAGGAGAGAATTTTCCATGCAAACAGGCATTAATCGAACAGGCCATTTTATAAAAAAAAGACATAACAGTGAGGGCTTAGTCAACAGTTAAGGGAATTTTTATATCCCAGGTTTTTTCCAGTTTTGCCAGATGCTAAGTCAAAAACAAGGCAGGAGGAAGAAGAAGGCCACAGAAAAAAATACTTTGGCTACTTGTACAGTGTGCAGAGAATCAAGTTCTTGTGYTAGATTTTAAGTATTATATGTCCAGAGGGGAAGAGCAGAAAGAAGCACAGAATTGTAATGAAAGTATAAGTGGACCCAGACCAATGGGAAAATCAGTGTGATTCTGACAAGCTTTAATTTGCCAAAACATTGCCTTGTGCTGCAGTTGTTTCCCTGTATCCCCACAGTGCAGAGGTCTTTAGGAGTAGGAGGCATGCTCCTCCCATTCCAGTTTCCTAGAAATGGATGAAAGCTTAAAGATTTCCACATGGAGAGGGTTATTTATTTATTTATTTTCCTCCCACCAGCAGACCTATTTCTCGATCAGAAATTTTCATTTCTCTCTTTGCCAAAGCCTTTTACAGTTCCTTAACACTGGGGGCAATCCAACACCACGGAGGTATCACCGTGGCCAGCATTCCCTGTGCTTTGCAACCAGAGTCCTGGTGTGCTCGTGACAGTTCAACCAGCTAATTTGAACAAAGAAATGAATACAGTAAGGCCACGTAAGAACAACGTCTACTGTGTTTCACRAGAAAATCGAGAGATATTTATCTCTGAGTAAGAAGGAAAGATAATAGCAACTTTAAGATTTAAATTGATCCAAATATATGATGCTAAAGATCCTAAATGGTTTCAAATTGCTGAAGATTATCTTGTAATTTGTATATATTGCCTCTGTAGGCTGCTGAGGAAGCTAATTGCGATACATCCTGTGGTTAAGTTATCATCTTTCTCAATGAGTGAAGATCATAATTTTATCTTTCGGTGAGTTTATTGCTACCCGTCTGTTATGTTCATTTGTATGCTGTAGCAGTGCTGACAAGCCTCCTGTTGTTCCCTGTACAATTTGTGTCAGCCAACTGGGTTAGTGAAAGATTCACCTCTATGAAACTACTGTATAGGAAACAAGCCCAGTCCCCAGAGGGAGCAGGTTTTCTTTCATTTTTCCTTTTTGTTTTTTCCCCTYAGCATGGCCAGTGAATAGAGGCTGAGGCTGGAAACAGGCTCTTGGGCTGAGTTCATGTGCATTCTAACTGAACTGACTGCACATTTAGAAACAGCAAAGTGTGTGATATCAAAGCAAGTGCTTATTAACTGCAGAGCTCTAAGTGGAGATGAGATATCCCCGTGGTGTTGGGAGAAGTTTTGTTGAGCAGCTTTTGCCCTGATGCACAGACTCCATGATAACAGTACAGGATGAGTGCTGAGAAGATGGGATTGCTCTTAGTCCCACTCACCTCAGCCACTGGAGTGCTGGCACTTGGAGGAGTGCTGTATTTCAGTCTTACATTTTATTCTGTWGCTGGTGTACTAAATACAGATCAGAGAGGCTGCCAAGGAAACTTTTGTTYCCTTAAGCAGAAAGGTAAATGAAACAATGGAAGAATTTATTAATTGTCAAATATACAGTCTACGTGAAATACTATACCAATTCTGATACACAGTCAACATTAAAGACTGTACCAATTCTGCATATGGAGCACTCTGTTAAGTGGCTGGGGACTGATGGTAGAGACAKTAGGCTCTTTTGCTACCTTGTCTGCTTTTCCTTTTGAAATCTTCTTGTAGTCTTCTTTTTCTAGCACGAATTTGGATCTCTTGCATACAYGACTCTTTTTTTAGCTTGCTAAAGGGAAAAACACATTAAGAATGACAAAAGATGCTCATAACTACAAAGAAAGGACAGGAACACATGCATGCCGACTGTTGAACTGGCACATAGGTTTGCAAAAAAAACCCCAAAACTTAAACAGAACACAATCAAACCCCAACACAAAAAAAAAAAAGACTGAAGTAAAGGTGTATGGTTGTTTTTTTTTGTATTTCTGACTGGCCCAAATGAGACAACAAGGCAGTTCTGCAGAGAATGTTCAGTAAGGAGTGAAATCTGAGGAAAAAATGCTAGAATAAAAACATATCTTAGCACTCTTCGGTGCAGAATCAGTTTACAAGGAAAGTGAAACCAAACCCCCGCATCTGCGTACAGCCTCCAAAAATGCTAAGGAGTGTTTAGTTTGGGTTTAGGCCTAACTTCACATTGGATGAAATTCGAGGATTTCTCCCAAAGTTTGCCATTATTCCTGATAATTAAAGGTAAATGTCAGGGTGTGTTGTCTGTATTCATCAAGAGAAGATGAAGTGAAGGAAAGTCTTTTTGATGCTCTCCTTAAAGTCARTAAGGAGATCTGATGTCAACACACTCAAGCAAATGTTGCATTTAGAGACTAGGACAGGAACAGGGCTGGGCATTGGACTGTGAGAATTAGGCTGGATTAGAGGCAGTTTCCAGTGAAGTGGCCAGATGTTTGGACAGCTGGTTGATGAGGTGTGGGCTGGAGATGGCTGGGGGATAAGAAGAGGGGAGGTGACTGAGAGGTGTTAATTCTTGGCACAGATAGTGGCTGGACATGGCACCACTGTTGGACAACTTGTTGATGGGAATCATGGGACATGTTGGGAGAAAAGATGTCAGATAAAAAAACTGAGCCACATATTTCTGAGCCTCTGAATAGGTTTGGGGCTTTTRTGAATGTTGATGCTGACTTTGCTGTACCACAATTCTTGCTTTTGAAATACTGAAATGTAAGACTGTCACTTTCTGCTAATACACTCAATTTTAAGTARCCTTTACAAATAAGTACGTTAATAYGTTTGAATAACAACTTCCCACACTGGCCAGCCTTCCAGGCAGGGAGGTGAAAGCATGGGAGAGACTGTTGGTCCTCACAGATGGGATTCAGTTAGTGTATATGGGTGACCCTGATGGACGTACATTAGTTTGCCTAAACTTTGAGAGCTACCTCTGAAATCCAAGTGTCAAGATTAATGCTGTGAAATGTGAGGTATCTGCAAAACCAGAAATGAGCTATTTCTCAGCCAAGTTCTAGCAATGTTCACATCCTGGAATGGGCTGGATGGAATAGTTGCAGACAGATTTCTAACCAGTTGAAAAAGCTGGACAAGCTTGTGCATGCCTGCTCTGCTTGCCCTAGGAAGCTGTAGAGCATTTTCCTACATGGACAGCATGGTGGCTGTTCCAAGGAGTAACTGGTGCAGCTTCTGTGTTGATTAAACCAAAGGGTCTAAGGGCTTGCAAAGGCTTAAGCAAAATCTCACTGTACAATGTACTGGGATGACAAAAACTTGGAGCCTTTCAGCCTTGGAATGAAAAAGCTTCTGATGTGTCCATCTTGCTCACTGACTGCAGCAAGGAGAGGGTTATTAGGTGCCCTCCTGCTTTTGCTCCACAGTTTGGGTTGTGACACGCCTGGGTAGTGGTTGGAAGGGAAGGAAGCTGAGCGCCCTGTCTCTGACTTTGCACCACATGTTTCAGAGCGCGGTCCTTCACTCTCACATTTTGCGAAATCAATTTCCATTCTGTCATGGTATTTCACACATTTGCGTTCTGAATAAGTTAGAGAATATTCTACAACTTACAAAAATAACTTTAGTTTTAATTTTTCCTGTTACATGAAGAAACCTATCCATACTTTATCTGTTACAGATGGAAAAAATACATATGGAGAAGTCAGATCTATTAATTAGTTTATAGGCACAAAGTCCCCTAAAGAGTGCCATGAATCCATGTGTTATTCTTAAAAGCTGTCTCAAGTACTTGCACTGAATAATTTATTTCAATTTAGCCCTGTTTCTGCTCTTAATTATCCAAGATCAGATTTTGCTTTTTCGAATRTTATTGTTTTGGKTTTTTTTCTTAAATTTTTTTCCCATTTACCTAAATTCACTGAAATGCTCTCTGAATATATTTCAGCCTACTGAGGTGTTCAAGCCATTAACACTTAGTGTTCTGTTTTTTCTAATGCATGATAGGATGATTATTAACTTCTGTTGTTTTTAATCTTTCAGTCATTATTTCAATCCTATGAGAATGAAGAAAGGGGAAGGAAAGTAGAAGAACTGGAAAATCAGCCACATGACTAGTCCAAACTATATTGCTGTCTATTTAATCTCTGAGAATTGTTTCAGGACCCTAGCTAAAAATGTGGCTCTGTTGCTCTAGGAAAAGCGGGCTAAACAGCATCTTCTCAGTGCTATGTAGCCCTTTGATGTTGGAGAGGGTTAGAGTCAGTTGGCAGGAGCATGTAGTGGGACCAGGGAGCACTTATTTCCATASTCACCTCTGATGACTTTTCCCTGAATTCCGCAACTTTAGACTCCACTGTGAGATCCTTTCAGCATGAGAGACAGCACTGGCCAGGGCAGTAGGTTGGGAAAGAGCTGGGCAAACAAGGATGAGGTAGAAGAGTGGCAGTAGTTTGAGGGTTGTGGTTTCCCTTGTGGATTATTTTACATGTGAGGTTTTAGTCGGCCTGTTTATAAAATAAAACCAGCAAAATGTATGGTCTATTTAAACGTTTCTACAACAACATAACAGCGTAATGTAATCTGTGCCCTCATTGAATTGCTGTTAATTTTGCCTGCTAAATTAGAATTATTCACCCACTCTGTGCAAAAAGGTTTTTCAGCATTTTTGATGCATCTGCTATTGTGTGGTATAGCTGTAGTAGTAGTTATGGAAAAGCTATCCAGTAAACTCTACTGAAATCTTTACAACTGTATATTTTGTTCTTCTAATATTGCCCTATGAAACACCAGCAGCCCTGAATTAGGTAACATACACCTTGGTGGGCACTCACCATCCCACAGCATAAAGCCAGATCTGGTGAGGATCTGCAGTCACTTGGGGATAGGATATATTTGCTGTTGTTCTCGAGGGCAAAGTGAAGTTACTGATGGAATTGGCAAGAACGTTGGTTGCAGCTTTAGCAATCAGAG
This sequence comes from Malurus melanocephalus, assembly GCF_030028575.1. Taxonomy (NCBI): domain Eukaryota; kingdom Metazoa; phylum Chordata; class Aves; order Passeriformes; family Maluridae; genus Malurus; species Malurus melanocephalus. Next base: position 198,962 of record NW_026623311.1, read on the forward strand.
TACTTTCTAAAACCGGTCCCTGATCCTAGATAGACAAGAAAAGCAAAGAGGACTGAAGAAAAATGTCTGTAACTGTGTCTTTCCCAGAGGACCTCAAAGAAGAAAGTAAGTTTCCCAGAATTAGCTAGAGAATCTGAAGAAGCATTGGACTTTGAACCCACATCTTGCAGCAAGTTGCCATAAACACAGAACATAGAAATGCTTTTGGACAGTGAAGGGGGAAAAGGGTAAAAAATTCAAACTAGTACACAACTGTGTCTGAGAAAATATTTGCAGACACATCCTCTTACCCACTCCTCTCAGTCTGTGTTGTGTTTGGGACTCTGTAAGAGCTGAAAGATTTATTTGGCTGTATATGATTTATTTATTCAGATAACTCCCTCTGGTACTACTTATGTAGTTGTGCATTTTCATATTCCAGTTAAGTTAGTGAAATGCAACATGTGGAATGTTAAGCAAATAAACAGTGTGCCGGGCCCCACTTTTGTTGATCAGGTCACACTTTAATTCAGTTTTCTGGATAAATTCATATCTCTTGCTGTATATTAGGACAGGCAGCAGGCTCTTAATGCTGGCACAGTTTGGCACTGAGACTTCTGGGTTACTGCCAGTCCTTATACACAAAGACTGTGTTGATAGAATTGCGATAAGGGATCAGGGGGAGATAAGGGTTGTGTTTCGGCCCAGTGGCTTGACTTGCTCTTGTTGATCGAACAGCATGAGCCCTATCGATTCCAGAGGGATTGGGACACAATGAATACATTTTCGTTCTGGAGAGCTGCATGCAGGCAGATGGGAGGGACTGCTGGTGCTGATGCTGAGTGCAGTTTGTTGATACACAGGTGCCTGTTCTTGCGCAAATCAGTCCTTCCTTTGGCACGGCAGCTTTATGTATCCGTGTTTTGTGTGTGAACGCAATGTTTGTCAGGCACTTGTTTGGCAGCCCCGGAGACAGAAGTTCTCTGTGTGCTGGGTGTCTGCCGTGGTGGTGCTAATTCACAAGCTGTGTTGCGATGTTTGCCTGGGTATCAGAAGGCAGGTCCGAGACACTGGTGAGTGTTCACCAGGCTTGTTAACCCCATCAGGCTGTAGCCACACACTTGAGTTTGGTATTTTCATCACCTAAATTCCTAAATGTACTTCTAAGGCACACTCCCTTCTAACACAAGCTGCCCAAACATCTGTGGCGAGACTGAAGAAAACATGGAGAAAAAGACCCGAAGATGAATATTTCAGCAGAAACGTGGGAAGGAATGCAATGTAGCTCACGCAAAACCTTCTGTAGTGTATGCCATAAATTAACACAATATAAATTTATACATATTTACACCACATAGACTAAAATATATAAATTCTCAATACTAAGCCTTCTGTAGTAGGTGTAATCAAGCAGTCCATATGTTTAGCTGATTTCTGAGGAGCTCTAGGGAACAAAATGTATCTTTGTGGAACTTGTGATATTAAGGAGATTATGAACCAGGGTAATCAGTGCAGTTCTCAAAAAGGGTTGGCTTTTCTGCAGGCTGAAAACAAGCAGCCATCTCCTGATTTGCTATCTGAGGCTTTAATTCAGCCAGGTGCTAAAATACACATGTAATATTTAAGCTCATGAATATTCCTACTGATGTTGAAGGCCCAGGGATCAGTCCCCACTCGTTGGATTTTCTTGGCTTTAGGCTGCGTGAGTCCATTTTTCTCTTACATTTGTGTACTTTCATTGCAAATGCAAGCTTGTARCATCTCGTTGAGCACCAGGTGTTTCCTTTTCCACCATTTCAATTAACTATTCTAAGCCAGCATGTTAGCTCCCTTTTGTACAGCTGTGAAGCAGAGAATTGGATCGCTACTGTTTGTTCTGTCTCTTGCTTTTTTAAATTAGAAGAGAAAATTTTTTTGTATGTTTAAGATATGGCATCTGAAGTTCAAATGTCAGGATTTTCTCCCCAGCTGTACCATAGTTTCCAGGGATTAAGAGGAATCATGCAATTCATGAGTAATCTGAAAATATCTCAAATGTTGGGAAACCCTCCATTGCACAGGGGTGCAAAGAGAAGGAGAATGAAGGAAAATGGGGAGAAGAAAATGGAGAAATTGTTGTAGCTTTTATGGTAAACTGTCCTGCCACCTGTTCTTTAGCGCTGAGACGGACTATTGGCAGCTTCTCACTTTGGCTACCTCCTCATACAGGTGCCTATGACASCCTAGAAATTCTCTGGAGTTGGAAAGGAGCCCTTCCAAAGTAGTTTTCTGGTGCTGCTGTTCCAGCATACTTTCCACCTCACACCAACATTCTTCTACTTCCCCAGCCACTAAAAAATGCCTCCAAAAGTATCTGATCAGGCCCAGCATCTCCAAGCCACACTTGCCAAGGTGATGTTCTAGAAACACATGATAGAGTGTGGAAAGTATCAGTACAGAGGGGTGCAGCCAGAACCTAAGGGGCACAAAGGTCTTCATGTGTGTGTGATGACTGTGTCATGCTTTGTGGCTCTGCTACTGGGAGAATCCCTTAGTAGAAATATGAATATATACCAGCAAAACTAGAAGAGGCTGGGTTCATGCCAGCTGCTGTGTGAGGCTAGCTTAAACTTCTGAAAATATCAAAAGCTGTGCACATTAAAGAAAGTCTCAGAATCTAACCTCCTGGGCCATTTCAAAAGGCGCATCAATGTTTCCKGCAGCTGGATATCTCCTTCAGCTGGATATCTCCTCAGAGCTGCAAACAGCAAGTTTCTTATCACCTGTGACTCTCCGCAGTCTGGCATAAGGATCTAAGACCCAGATATCCTTCTCAGTCACTCTGGAAATAGAGGAAGACAAGGACCGAATGGAGGGGATACTCTCCATAGGTCAGAGCATCCTGTCCTGCCTTTTCTTCTAGGCCATAGAGAAGCCATTAAATGAATGACTAATAAAGACTGCATTTCCAGCATACAACAGGAGTGCAGCCCTAGTGAGCATCCTAAGTGTCATCCCCTCTTAATGGAAGATGGGGTGACCGAAGAGAAGCAAAGGCAAGTGGACTTTAACGTGGATAGTATTGTAAGGAGTACCTGGCAGCCAAAAGTTAAGCATGAATTAAATTTTAGACCTTGAGGGAAAAAAGTAGTCCCTATTTCATTGCAGAAGGGGAACCATAGCCAATGTGCTGAAGAGTCACAAGCCTGTTGTTTGCAAAGCACTAGGAGCCAGTGTCACTTCATTTTACAACAAATCTAATTTTCTGTGTTGGTGACGGCCAGTCATAGGATACATGATTGCAACACTCGCACTGCCCTGTCACTTCCCAAAATACCTTTTTTTCCTTTCCTATTTGTCTATATGTAAGAACATACCCTTATCCTTTGGCACATCTTCACATACAGACCAATTATTGTGACTGCACTGTCCAAACAAACTGAGATGACAAAATGTGCTCTTCTGACATAGGGGACTTGCATCTTGTTGGGACAAAGCTGGTGATGCAGCAGAAGCAAAAAACTCTTTTTGCAAAGACCCCTCTCCTGTTCTTTGCTTATACCCGTTAGCTCAGTAAAGTACAAGATGTTTCAACAGGGCTGGGAGAAATAAGACTTCTCATTGCTCTCTCTCTTTGCCAGTGTTGAGAAAAAGCAGAAGCCATTTGCTCCTTTGTAAATACATGGGCACAGGACCTTTAACTGAACACTTTGGTTCTYCTGGCTCTTTAAGTGGATGTAAGTGCTTTGCTTTAACTGGGAAGGAATCAACTGGAGGGCTAAGAAGACTGTTCAATCTGATTTTCTTTAGTTTTCAATCTGGTTTTCTTTAGTTCATCCTATCTGTGAATTTATATTGGGCCAGCTATGTGATATTTGAGCACTCCTAGCCTGGTGTCATCAGCCTTTGACCTCCAGTGGAACTGCTATCAAAGATGGTCAAGACTTGGAAATGTTGGAGCCAGAGATTTTATTTCAGAGATTTAGTTGGACTAACAATCTTGCTTTAATGTCAGCACCTGAATGAGGCGTGCTTGGTAACCTCTTTTGGTAAGAGTCTGACCAGTCAAGATCAATAAAGTATGATTATTTACTCAGCATATTATGAGTCAGTGATAGGAGASAATCAGTTTGACACTTCATGTCTAAGTGGAGGCAACATCCTTGAAGAAAAGCAAGCAGCACCCAATGAAAATGCAAAATGTGATATATCTTTTAAAGGTATTAAGGCAAACTAGTTAACTGTTTTTCCTTTTTTCATAAGAAATATGTTTGGTGTCATTCCAGGGGTACTWATGGAGTCCTGGAGGAATGAATTTCAACCCTGCTGTCTCAAGGGTTGGGCTTCCAGCTGGTACACACAGGTGTACTTTATCTTAGTGTTGTCCATATTGGAACAAACTCCCCTTGGAGTGGTTCCCATCTAGTCCGTAGGGAGAACCCGACGTGCAAGTGTGTTCCCACAAAAGACCCAGCATTAAGTGTCAAAGAATAAGATGAAACAGTGTTCAGAAACTCTCACCCACACACATTTCCCTTCTGCTGCCCGTCCGTTGCCAAAACACAAGTGTTTCAGTATGACACTGTTACCTGTGTTTTGTAATGATTTGCTGTTCTGTTCTGAAGGAGATTGGTAAGCAGCATGAGTTTACATGGAAAAAAAAAAAATTTTACGTTTTTTTCCCTTTACTAGCGTTTCTCCCCTTTGTTTTGCTCTGTATAGTTATTACAGCATTATTTGGCTACGTTGCCCTTTTTTATCCCTCTGTGCAGACCAAGCATGCTGAAAATGAAAGGCAGCATGTAACCTTCTGAAGTCACTAATTGTAGYACTGCAGGTGAGTTGAATAACAGACTACAGTAAATCTTGGTCTGAAGTTCTTTGCTGTATAAATTGGACAACAGCAGGAGAGAGAACAAAAGCTATTTCCAACCTGATGTTCTTCGAAACCTGTTCCCAGTTCTTCATGGAGGACTGCTGCTGTACTTAAATATATTAAAATAGGGACACATGAATGACTTTGATACTCTGCAGTGGAAATAGCTGAGCCTTTTGTATTTTTACCATTGCATGAGACTTATGATAATCTGCTTCTCTCTCTAAATGGAAACCCTCCCGGGAAGTTTTGTGTACTCTAAATAGCATCTCTGTGTGATCAGAGACTTGGCTTCATGCACATGTAATGCATAATAGATAAAGATACAACAATATAAATGCAGATTAGAGGTTATTCAGTCAAGGCAAGCATGTTTTGGGGGTGGGAGGCAAATTATAAAAATGCCAAACAATACAGTATTTTTGCTATCCTTTCTGGATATTTTCTGTATTTTGCCAAAACGTTGTTATAATTCTGAGCAGCAAACAGGATCTGTCTCATAAGTACCTATGTCTAAACCACTTACTCTCCCTATGTGTATACTCAGCAGATAATCACATTTACTTTTCTCTGGCCTTGTTGCATTGAATGTCATATAGCTATTTTGAAGTGATCTCAGCGCTGAAAATAGTCTGCCAACAGATATGGATATAAACTTTCATAAGAATATTTACATTCTCAAAACAATGCATGAACATTAATTGAACAAACCCTTTAGAAGCACTGGGATCTAAATAAGTAGAATTAATCGGTTTTCTAGAGTCATTTACACAGAAAAAAGACCCCCAGCTTAGCACAAAGACATAGGTCTCAGCTTTGACTTTAGCAGACCCAGTGGCTTCTTAGCTGGGTAAATAAACTCCATTTTTCTGGTTGTTCAAGAGATGATCAGAGAATTTTCTTTGCATTGAGGTTGTCTACATAAAAAAGTTAGTGTTTGTGGTGCTCAGATGGAAGCTGATAGCACATTAGCTGTGTGGACTAATTCTTTAGGTAAGTGCTGTGAAAACTGCCTTTTTAGTGATGCCAAACTGATGTTCTTAGCGAATCATCTCTGTCATCTTACTGCTATTTCTGTCTTTTTGTGAAGATGAGGTTTCTTTTTATCTCTGTAAACTGTATGATAGAAAAACCAATGATACACTTCATGTGTGGTCATGAATTTACAGTAGAGTATGGAAAAATAATTTCCACTCCTTAGATGAAAATTAGAGAGGCTTGCTTATTACTATCCTTAAACACTTCCCTTTTGACCCAGTTGATATTTCAGAGGGAATCAGCTGTTACAGCAAGAAACCACTTCCTATTTCCRGATGAGAGGCTCTGTAACAGGAAAACAAGTTATTTTATGACCAGTTGCAGGGGAACACACATCCATGCCTACAGCAACTGCAGATGGACATGCTTTGTTTGACCCTAAGTATATGATACAGATTCAGGCAAGTTTTGACCTTAACCTTATTCTCTAGGGATACTTCACGCTGAGCTCCCATTATGAAATCTTAGGCCTGGAAAAGTGCAAGTCCCAGCATGAAGAGTAACCAAGTACTGGACTGTATGTGCACAGTGGCTGGCTATGGGGAGATAAATAAGTTGTTGTGAATTTTCTCTGTTTAAAAAACTTCTGTAATTAGTAATCTCAAAAAATATGGGGKTTTTTTTTCCAGTTGAAATTATTTTTGGCTTTGTTAGAGATCTTGCCGCAGGAGAAAACCTGAGCACATCAGTCTCAAAGCTTTGTCCAAATCAGGATCTCATCACAGACAGAATTTTAGATTTTCCTCCATTCTGTAAAGGCTTTTGAATTCTTACCTTTTTACCAATTCTACCATGGTATTGGGCATTGCTAGATGAAGTGGTATATTTATTATCTTTTTCATAAACAGCCTTTAGTGAAGCAAAAACAGAACCTTAAACACACATCCTCTGGCCACTGGTCAAGCTATCATTCTCTATGTGCCCTTTAGCCCAAGAAGCAGTTAATAGTTTACAAGTAGGTAAAACAAGAGGCTTCACTAAAACTTTGGATTCTGCTACTTAGAGCAGAAGCAGAAAATTGCACTGGTGAGAGACTAAAGCAAACTGATGGTTAGGTTCATCAGTTGCTAGTGAATGTGTATTTGCGTAAAGTGAAGAGAAGAGTTTGAGGGTACCTGGCAGAGTGGCAGCAGGTAGGAGGTTAGTGGCAAAGGGATGCTACCAAAGAAGGAGTCTGTTGTCCTTAGGCAGAGACATGAATTGTCCTAAGTGCTTGGGTATTTTATAAATGGGGTAAGTATAACAGTTTTGTGAATAGTTTACTGAAATAGGATACCCATTGCTAGATGAAACTGCCTGGTGAGCTCGGCATACATTCGCATATCCTTTGCAGTAATCCCAGCTACACATTGGCTGAATTTGTTACTTGCTGAATTTTGWACCTAATTCATGTTTCATCTCACTTTATGGTAATTTTTTTGCATTGTAATATTTTGCCCTTCTCTCTGTCAGAGTAGTTTAAAAATAAAAGCCGGAATCCAGAATGGCCTTTAAAGACCTTCATACATGCAGAGCCCATGCCAGTGCATGTGGGAGGCCAAGTTCTGCCTTTAATTAGTTTATTTTTCTGGCCTCTATAGGAGTCTAGGACTTGTATATTGGAGAAGAATTTACCAGTGAATAACCACCTTGGTCATGCCCCCTGAGATTGCAACGGGTGTAGATGCCACAAATTATGTCCTGACAGGAAACCAGGAGCAGACACATGAATGCTAGCCTGGTTTTCCACTTAGAGAGGCCAGACAAGAGTAGGGTGTTTGAGTTAAGAGGCTCTTAGCACTAGTGCAGCCTTGAATGATGAAGACAATTAGAAAAGCAGGGTTTATTCATGCAGGTGTAATTGCTGTGTGCTTAAATCAGTTTTGAAGGTGGAACTTTAGCTTCTAGGTCTTCTTGTCAGAAATTTTCAAAAGAACCTACCTCTCTGAGCTACTGCCAGTTTCCTATTGTGTGCATATACAAAAATCTCATTTTGAATCTTGATAAGCTCTTGGCTTTAATAATGTCTCAAGACTGCAGGTTTCCTAGCTTATTTATCATGCACTGAATAAAAAAGTTCCTTTTGTTGTTGGTAAATTCACTGCCTTTCAGTTTCCTTGAGTATCAGCTTGCTTTGTATTGTCTGAGGAGATAAAGGGGAACACCCCACTTAACCTCTCAACATCATTCTCTGCTCCCTTTTCAAGTAATTTTCGTGTGCCTGTAATACTGTATAACTTGTATAAGTGCTACCTTTTAAGAGAAAATAATGAAATCTCTCAGTATCCGTATAAAGAACTCTCTCTTACATTCCACTGCCTAATAACATTGTGGCTTTTTCCATTGAGAAATGCTTTATTCGGTCGCTCTGACAAACTGCTGTTTTCTTGTAGCAAAATAGTTCAACACAGTGTTTTTACTGTTTTGTCAATAAGCAAARGAAATAAAAACCTTATGGGATTTGAACAAGAACATTCACACTCTTTATGTGAGCTGYGTTTCAATTGGAGTGTGGTGGGGAAGCAGAATATAGTGTACAACCTGTTTACTGAAGTTCATGCCAGCAAGTGAGATTTCATTCCTGTTTGCTAGGATCTCACTTTAGACCCATTTTCTCTCTCCTTTCCTTTGCACTGCTCCCTCACAATATCTGATGCTAGCAGCCTTTTTGTTTAATTGCTAGGTTTGGACAGAATTCTTTAATTTTTCGGACTTCCAATATTAAATTATGCAGTATGCTGTAACAAAATGATCTAGTTAGACCTGCAGTACCTTGGGGCATTATCAGTCAATTGGGAGCTCAGCAGCCGGAAAAAGGGGGATCTATCTCTGAGCTGAGTACTTGGTATCTCTCTGAATTTAGGCCATATCTACACCTGAATTTCAGCTTTTTGATGATGAGTTAATGAATGTATAAAACTGTGAATTGAAACTGGTTTTTTTTTTTTTTTTTCTCTAATTACACAAGGAAAAGAGTGAATGCAGGAAACCTGAAGTTGATTCAAGTGATGCAGTGTTATATAAAACATGTTAAGCCTGTGGAAAGCATTGCCATGAGCTATCCACAGATGTTTCTGAGGATATAAAGATCATCCAGAACTGCCTTAGAAAAGATTTAAACTGTTTCAGGGGACTGTGAGTTCAAAATGGAATAAGCCTTTCATCAATTATCTACTGTTCCCGTGTGCCAATTATTCATTAACTGACCACGTCAAGTAATATTACTTGCTTGTTTCTGACCACTCACTGGAAGCACATGAGATGGAATAGATTTTATGCCAGTTGTCTGCTCCGATGTTGCAATTTCTGTGTTTGCTATCAATTGTGAGTTTAGACAGGTTCAAATTATGTTAATTAGTCTGTTTTGATGTCAGTGTTCCCTATCTGTTGAGACTGACACAGTTCCACCCACCTATTAATGAATATGTTAATTAACTCATATTAGACACCTAAATATGGCTCTGGTGCTAGGGAAATAGTGACAGCTGATGGCCTTTTGGGGCATAAATGGTTTTTCACTACAATCAATATTCTCCACTACTGAAAATGTTTCTTACTTTTTTGGACTTCCACTCACTTAACTCTGCCTGTGGCGGTTGTTTACAATACTGGAGTGCAACCAAGAATTCAAGCAGAGTAGCCTTAAAAGCTGCCCTAATGACATCTATAGAAAAATCATCCAACTCAGCTTTCAACTTCAGACAGAAGGTCAGAGCTCACAGATTTTGTCATTMGGCAGCTTCCATTTTGACCCCCTTTCCCCTCCCTGCCCCATCCAGCCAGTRGGTTAAAAGACTGCTTAAAATACCCAGTTTATTTCTCAGTGCATCAGAAGTCCCAGATACTCTGGGGAGCAAGAAAGTGCAAAAACAATGTTTCAGCGTTCTCAGTTCCAGATGGACCTGTTTGCTAAAGCTGTTCACTCAGTTTCATGGGAGGAACAAGCCCTGTTTGGAGCCAGTATTTATGCTTGACTCAGAAAGGGACAGGCAGGGTTTGGGCTTGAAGTGAATTCATCAGGAGACTTCTGGGTGGGCTCTGGATTAGCACACCACAGGTGTAGGCACAGACAGAAGGGGGTCTCTTTTTCAGGCTGCTGTCTCTTCAGGCATGTGATCCTGTTTCTGCTGGGTACAGCGGTGTTCCCTCTGACTGAAAGAAACTTTGAAATAGGGGTGAGGTGGCAGGAAAGGAGGCCATAGGACATGTTTTGTTCCCTTTCACCTAAATAACAAAAGTACAGGAAAGGAAATATAGCCAGAGSAAGGTGGGCATCATTCTGGCCAGAAGCTCATTGCATCTAACACTGATGATCTCATGGAAAAGTTTTGTGACATATTCACATGTCTTGGACTCAGAATTTTTATTTTCAGAGGAGCATTAGGCATGCTAGAGCTCAAGACCCACTGACAGAGAGCCACAGACTAAATTTTTATCCCTGTTAATAAAACAGATCTGATTCYTCAAGAATGCTGCACACACAATTTCTTGCTCCAGAAGCTTGATCTGTAAGGATCCCTATGTAAAATCATACACCATGTGCAGCAAACCAGCTGTAGCTCCCCTACCTCTGAATCCCAGAGTCCTTCTCTCTGCTTCGTGCTTCCTTCATGCAGTCAGTTCTTGGTATCTATTAACATTCTAAATCCAACTACCCTTTGTGCAACTGTAAAAAAAGTCTATGGAGCAACAGGACTCACTGGTGTATAACTCGGATATCCTGGCACAGTCGTGATACAAATACTATGCTGGAGGTATGTAGGAGATAAACAACAGTTTTCTTGGATGTTTCTATATGGGAAAGTTATAGGATTGGCAGCACTGAAGTTATTTACTTGTTACAAGCTACACTACGTAACTGTGTTTAGTGTAGCCTGAAGCAACCATTCTGTCATGGGAAAAGTGGTGTTAAGTCCCTTTCTGTGCCACAGCAGCCCAGGCTTTGAACAAAGACACTGTGTACACTGAACTGTGGCAACTTAGAGACTTTTAATCAGATGTTATAGTATTAACAGTGATTTTGGGAGTGGGGGATGTTTCATGGTTTGGATGAGACGAACTTCTAAATGCAAAAGTKAATTGGTAACTGAGAAAAGGACCCAGATATGTGAGTTTTTAAAGTCTGTCAGTGAACTTGATGGACACAGAAGTTTTGGTACCTTTTGGTGCCCCCATTTTGTGCAGAGCTGACCTTATGTCTGAACTGACAGCTAAAGGTGAAGGAGCTGCAGAACYGTAAGATATGAAATAAGAAAGATGATTCATTCAGGACACTTGGAAATCAAGGAGTGCCAGTGAAAGGAGCCASGCTTTCTTGGCTGCTACAGGCACATTAATCAAGGAAGATGTGTTTGCTCTAGGGCATGACCAGTCAGACATCAAGCAACACATGGTTTCTCATTTGGAGGAGGAAGGGATAGCATTAAATGTTCTTCACAGAGGACAATGCAAACCCTTGTCCTTGTGTCAGACCACGTCAGTATTGTTTAGAGCAGGGAAATGTTAAGACCTTGTTRTATCTATATACTCTTGGAGTTAAGCTCTGGGGTGTTCTGTGGCAGTGTTGCTTTTGGTGCCAAGGAGCAAGCAGTGATTTCAAGATTTTGGCTAAATCAACCTATCTGGGCAAAGAGATTGCAAAAAGACACAGGATGAGATGATTGCGGCCCTAGGAGGAAGAGGAAGCCTGTGAGTCTTGTGTGAATTACAGCAAAGGTAAGGCTTTCATAAGTCAGTGGGCTAAATATTTCTAGCAACAATTGTTTCCCCTTTGGTGCTTCCAGCAAAAAAATTTTAATGCTTTATGGTTAAAACAACAAAGCAGAATGGAAGAAACCTGTATGCTGCTCTTTGAAGAAATTGATGGGATGGCATTGTTCCTTTACATACTGATAGGCCTCTGTTCAGGTTTTGGCTTAAAAGTGCCAGCACTTAGAGCAAAAGACATCAGTCAGGTTGCAGCATTAAGTCAAGAAAGATGAACCAGTCTAACTACCTGACCGAGGACACTAATGTTTGATCTTTGGTACAACTGAGGAAGAGAGTGGGTCAATATAGATGGGTGGCCAAGCAGCACCCAAGTTTTGTCAAAGCCAAATTACACATTGTGAGGATGGACCTGATAGGGAAAGACTGTTGAGCACTATTTGTACACAAAAGAGAATCTCACAAAGGCAAATAGGGTTGTTTTTTTTTCTTGTGACTAAGAAGTTCCAGCTGACAGCTTTGTTCAGAGAGTTTTACAATACCTCTGACCACATAAAAAGTTTCTGTTAAAGAATGCACACAAAATCCTAGAGACATGTCCAGTCATTACATTGTTCTTGAGGGGTATGTTGTAGAGCCAGAAGAGGGTAAAATTTTAAAGCAATTAAAGAAAACCAACCAACCAACCAACCAACCAAACAAACAAAAACCTCAGAGCCTAGATATAAAAATATTCTGGAAAAGGATATATATTAAATCAGAATGTGAAAACTTTCATTTCTCTCTATAGCGATGTGTGCATTATTCTTGATATCCAGTTCTGCATATCCCATTGAATCAGCTATATAGGCTGTTATAACTGGAAAAGTTCTTTCTAATGTGTTTCTCTTTGCAGCCAATCCTATATCCATAGTGAAGGCATCTAAWGGGGAAAGGAGAATTTGTGATTAAGTCAAAAATCTGCTCAGACTGGAAAGATAAAACAGTCCTTTCTGTATAAGAACAAGTTTATAACATACTCTGTGTATGTGGCTCATTCTGTAAAATAGAATGATTGTAAAAAGTTAGTTTGCATCAGATAATCTGATAATCCACCTATTCTAAAAAGAGTTACTGTAAAATGTTTAACAAGAATCTTGACAAAATTCAGACAAAAGACAGTGATATGCAGAGAGCACTTAYGTTGAAAACAAAATCTGTGGTTTGTATCTCTCTGTTTGGATTTGACCAAAAATTTGGATTAATGCAAAACTGAAGATTTTTAATAAGTTTATCATCTTGAGTGGTTCAGATTCTCTTCAATGAAAGGTCAGATTTATACATGGGTAGGGGTAGGTGAGAATCATTCTTCTGACTTCTTTTGAGYGTGTCTGGGAATTAGGGTGGTAAGATTCTACAAAGTGCTTAAAGAAGTATTTGTTAGCAAGGAAAGCAAAAACTCCAAAYGGAATGAATTATGCTCCATTTTTCTTTGTCTCCAGAAACCACTTGCTTTCCCGAAAGCATCAAAACAGCTGAAATGCACTAGTGACCAAACAGCATAATTACAAGTAGAACTATTAATCCAAATGAATCTTCTGAGACCTACTGTAGACATGAGGAATACATATGAAGTTAAAGTTTGTATTCCCAAAGTTCGGATATGTTTGAGTTTTTGGTTTTGGCATAGGCCTGTCCTACTTCCAGCTAACTAGTTTGCTCATGTTTTCTTTGGATATTTTTCCCAAGTGTGYTTCTTCACTGTGACTCATGCAGGATAAAGCAAACAAGGTTCGAGTGTATGAAAGCAAGCTTCCGGAAGAGTACCAAGTCACACTATATAAATCCTACACATACGAAAAGCCTGTTGTCTTTGCATGCCCATAGAGACATTCTCTGGATAGAGCAATGCCTACAACTTACAATTTTTCTTTTTTCCTTTTGGGATCACATTAGATAATGTATTGTGCACTGCAGAGAAGGGTGGCTTGGAAAAGAATTGAAAGAAATACAGTTCAGTGGTTAAACACTAAATGAATCAGGAAGGTAGGAATAATAATAACCCTCTTGTACTTATTAGATTTTTTTCCTTTATTTCAGCTAGTAGGGGAAATTTATGGTGGCATGGAAAATGAGCCCATAACTGAATATTTTAATGCCTGACAAAATGGAATTTCATTGGCTTTTGATGCCTTGTCTTGATTTTGTGTTATTCCAAATGGTGAATGTCATTTTTTTTTTACCTAATAATTGTTAGGTAGTGATCATCTGATCATACTTCTCAGTTGTTTCATCAAGAAAATATTAGCAATATTTAAAATCTTCATTTACAACCTCAGTAGATGCAATGCTCTAATCCCACTGTAACCATCTCTTAAATTCACTAATGACATTTTAAAACTTGGTGTCAAATTAYATGTAGTTAGTGGGGGTTTGGGGATGAAAAATATGTATATTTTTATTAAAAGTATAATWATGTAGTGTTTGTAGCCAAGTAAACGCTGTAAAAAATACTGGTGGTATTGTCCTGTTCTATCACCCAATCACACAGCCATTAGACTATGAAATTTTCTCTTTATTTTGAAAACATATCATTCCCCTCTCTCTCCCTGTGGGATAATCAGATGCTATGGCTTCTGCATTTGTTGGTATTCCTATAACTTGGGAGTGTCCTCCCAGTTATTTGAATGCCTTCTAGCAGTGCGTATCCAGTGGAAGAAGAAAACACAATGATTAGAAGCGATTTGCAGTCTTTGTTGCATTTTCTTTAAGCTTGTACCATCTGTGATTGTGGGACCAAGGAAAAAAAGCAATTAATTAAAAATTGGGGGGAGAAAAGGCAATTTTTAGTCCCCATGATTCTGCAGGAAAAGCTCTGAAACTCTAACATTTCAAAATGCAGGGGGCAAAAAATCAAGAACTCAAAAAAGGCCCCAAAYCTCTTCTGATTTAAATCAGTCTCATTGTCTGTGTTACTCATACTTGTTGAGTGCTTCAGATTACTGTTTCTGAGATTTTCTAGGTTGTATTTTTTGATTSCATTTATGCTATGAATTACTTCTTAGCTTGTTGGAATTTTTGGAGGTGGGAGGTTGTGTTGTTTACGTGTTGTGGATTGATTACAAACAGTTTCCCAGAGAATATTCAATGTCTGAAATTTCAGCTGGGTTGATTAGCTGTGAATGCTCACATATGTTGTGTGGCTTTGTTCCAGTTTCTGGATTCAATGAGCATAACAACTTTGGCAGTCTGGGTTTTGAAACGTACTGATAGTATCTCTATGGCACCAGTTTTCTTCAAGTCCCACTGGCAAGGACAGAGAGAGGGATAGGTCCCTTTCAGGAGCCTGGATGGAACAGGACATAAAGACACTAATGACACTTCCTACTTTCTCAGGTAGCTGTACACTCTCTCCCAAATACAGGTTCTTTTATGGCTTGGGGAATACCTTGAGCAGTAAAAGGGGGTTGGTGCTGCCACTCACTGTTTTTTTCCAAGGCTTACTCAGCTGTCAAAGGTGGAGCTCCAAGATTGAATTTAAGCAGAGGCAACAGTGGGATTCAGCAGATATATGGAAAAATKCTGTCATGAACACAGATTTCTGCAGACAAAGATTATACTTCAAGCCCTTTAAGCACCTGTTATTCTTTGAACATAAAGGGCTGTGGTTTTTAATTTCCTTTCTTTGGCATGATTGGTAGCCTATCTGTTGAGACAAGACAGAATAACAGGCAGTGAGAGGTTTGGTGGGTCAGAAGAGTAGGCAAGCAAATCTGTCCAGCATATGGAAGTCTGAATGTTACAGCACAGGCTGGGACAGACATTGCTCTCTTAAATTCCCAGAAATCAAAAAATCAGTGCCATTCCTTCAGTGCAAAGGAGCAGACATTTGGCCTAAATGGGTGGGACCTAACAATTGTAATCAGACTATTTGTGCATGTTTTTCCTTTCCTGGAGCTTACAAGCACATGTGTTGTTAAAGGGTCTAAATGGTAAGTGTATTCTGAGAGAGGGCAACCAAGAGATTCGTATTAGAATCTGCAATGTTCTCCTTATTTCARTGCAGAGCTAGTTGCATTTTCTTTTGTTCTTTCAACAGGTTAATAATTACTGTTGCAGTAATTAGGCTTTATGGAGAGTATATAAGACAATAAATAGTTATTCTGTGCAGTAGTGGGGGATATTTGGTKCCAAGCTTATTATTTTCAGTCAAAGCTAATTATCTATATTATAATACATGACTCTCTTCCTTGAATTATGAGTGGGAAACTGCTGAATAGATTTTATTTTTTTCAAAGTGCCCTGAACCATGGAGACAAATGAAAATTAAAAACAATGAAAAGCTTGTTAGACAATGAGACGACTCATCTRTAAAGCTATTTCTGATAGATTTCTTTTCCCTCCTCTCTCATCTGCAGTTATATAAATATCAAATGCTTATCAGGAAATAAATTGTTGCATTACACGTAGTATGGCTATAAAAGTTTAGCTCAGACATAAGAGAAAACACTGTGGATTCAGTGGATGGCAGGCAGGGAGCTGCAGGGAGCGCTGGCGCTGGGAGCCGGGAGGTTGCAGCGGCCCCAGCTGCGCTGCCCTCAGCCCGTCCGGCCTCCGTGAGCAGCCAGGGATTTGCAGATGTTCCCAGCAAGCGCCTTTCAAAAAGACTGGCTGCCCAGAATTGGCATCTGTTTTGCTTCTGTTTAGGGCCTGCCCTGGGAATCTGAGCAGGGAAGCAATGTCAGAAGGGATTATACCCTCTGGATGGCTTACCTCGAGCGATAAAGCCGGCAGGGAGAGCGTGACTTTGACTGGTGGGGTTTGCCTGCTCGGCAGATGCTACCCTGTCATTGATTAATAATGCAGCTGTCCCCTGCTCGCCTTACATCATGGTTTCAATTTGTAGCAGTGACAAGGCTGATCACCTTTCCAGGCTGAGCCGGCTTACGACATACCCTGGATCTGCTTTGCCCCACACATCTGAATCATGCGGTAACCCGACCCCCTGACTGCTGAAATCCGTAGTAGAGCTGCAGCTTCCTGCGGGTGGCGGCGGCCGCAGCTCAGCCGGCTCCCAGCACCCCCGCTCCCGGCCCTTCCCCTGCCTTCCCGTGGGAATTGGGGAGCGAGGCCGAGTGGGAGGAGGTGGTACACAACCACGCTTTGTCTGAATGTGCTGACCGCCACCGAYAGCGTGAACAACTGGACCCAAAAGCTGGGAAGCACTCCTGGGTTCTGTGCTCGCAATGCAGTCATTGAAATGCCCTCGTCAGGCTCTGTCGGGTGATTGATGGGGCAGTGGGAAAGGCAGCTGTTTGCTGTTGCTGTTTGCTGCTGAATGTAAATACTGCCGTGTTAATGGGGCACGGGGCGGGGTAGTGTTTGTATTGTGTGTGTGTGTGCAAAGCTTCCTCCATTTCCTGCTTTCCATGTGGACTTTTCCTAATTTTTAAAAATTTTGGGTTTTAATTGAATTCCCTACAGAAGAGTATCAGCAAAGCTTTCCTGCGAATTTACAAGGCAGCTTTCCTTAGAAATTCTGTAGCATGCTTTTCCATGTGCTACACAAGAGATGTTGGAAGCTGATCGGTGTCATGTGTTGCATTTTGCAGTACTTTCATATGTGCTTTTGAGAGACAAGCAGTACAAAGAGGAGCTGAGACTCTAAGATGGATATAATTTTCAAAGTGCTGTCTTTGGTTACTCCCAGTAAAATCACATCAAATTATCACTGTACTGCTCATCTGCAGTCTAGGCTAAAAGCTGCTTGACTCCTGTCAGAGATTTCATCCTTTACCTGCACACTAATTTTTTTCAGCAGTCCCTTTCACCACACAAAAGCTCTGTTTATTGACTCCRTAGATTTTCATGCTGCCCATAAAACTGCAAATCAGACTTTCTCAGTTTTCTTTGGTAGTGCGTTGTTAAACAGAGGTGGCATCRTTGGACTGCTGTTTTGGTGATGTAGGTGTTGTTTATTTAAATTTATGGTGCAACACACACTGTCTTTCTCTAATGAAGTGTGATCTTGTGACCTCTCTGCAGGGAACTTATGCAGAAGGTTACTGTGTCTGATGTCCATCATTGTGCTATCCCAAATCTTAGTTCAGGTCAGTGACTGCATTTTGAGAGCTGCCTTTTAGGAGTGGCTAAGCTGAGCCATAGCAAAGATACCTTACTAATTCACTTTCTTGGTGTCACCGAATGTCCAGTTTGATGAAAATGAAGGGTGCTTACCACCAAACTGTTTATAGATCCTATAAGGCTGTAGCCATATATTCAATAAAAGTGGCAGAGAATTAAAAAAAAATAATTAAAGTGGATGTTATTCAAGCTGGTGTTTCAGGTTTGTTTCATAATGTCCCTATCAATTTAGGTAGTCAGCGGGTGAGGAAGAATTCACATGAATTAGCATTCAATAATGGTTATTTATGTGAAAGAGGGTTTTAAGATAGGGCCCTGGAGTGGCTAAAGGCTAATGGAAGCTGTGTAAGAGCTACTAAGGAAGCATTAGTATGTAAAGATAAGACACCACAGTCAGCTATACTTTAAATTGCATCAAAATAGGGATATAAAATATTTATCTGAGATGCAGGAGAAGCATAACACTCTTGGACTTTCACAGGGCAAATAGATCTATAGCATGAAGAGATGAAAATAGAGACAGTTTTCACATAATCAAATGTGTAGCATTCACTCCTTCATTCCTTGRCCTGAGAATCTTAAATCTAGATTTAGATTTAGAAACAAGTAAATATTGTAAAACATAGTATTAGCTGATTAAAGCTGGCAAGAAACAAAACTCCAGACTAGGAACCTGCAATACCCGAGAGGAGGAAAATCCATTAAACATACACAGCATTAACTCACAATGATAATYTTGTAGAGATGTGTCTGCAAACTGTAACTCAAAAAGCCAAACTAACCCATTTACAGCTTCTGACACCTCAACAGAATACCTTTAGATGCTATTAGCTTATTTTTGTTTTATGTCTCTTTTGTAGTAGCAACTCAACTGTCTTAAAGTGTATCTTTGTGGGCATTGATGGGTTTTATTATGTATGTTTTTTGTACTATAAGAAGGAGAATGATCGATTTTGTTTATGCTTATGCTAGTTGTTGTTGTTTGGCTGTGAGACAAGGTTGCTATCAACAKAAGGGATGAAGCATGAGGTAATGACTACAACTTAAATGAGAACCCTTCTCATACCTGCTTTTTGCTTGGACTGATCAGCAGGTATCAGGRCATAGTCAAATGCCATGTGTGTTTTCTTCCATATTTACAAACTGGCAAGCTTAATGGAAGGTAAACTTTGTAATTTCTTAACAGTTTCCCTTGCCCTTGAAATCCGAACTGCTAGTACTGTGCTAAAATACTTAGGATCTACTGAGAGTCAGTGAAGCAGTTTTTAAGTGCAGTTTGCATAAATATCCCCTGATCTGATTCTCCTCTGCTAAAGGTGTATTTCCCAGTCTTTCTCTACAGTCCCTAGGACCTGGAACTCCTGAAGGCCTGTCTTGCTATGAGACAAAGGCAGTGTTGAGTCCTTTGGCCTTTTCCATATCCTGTGTCACCAGGTCCCCTGTCTTGTTGAATAATAAGCTCACATTTTTCCTAGCCTTCCACTTGCCATGCATGCATTTATGGAAGCCCTTCTTGTCTTTGATRTCCTTCACCAGAGTCAGTTACATCTGGGCTTGAGTGTTACTAACTTTGTCCCTGGGTGCCCAACCATTGTCTCCATATTCCTCCCAGGTTTTCCTCCACTTTCTTTATGCTTAATTTTTGTGCTTGAGCTTGTCTGGGAACTCTTTGTTCATCCATGCAGGCCTCCCGAAATTTTTTGAAATTGTTGGGATGGGCCTCTCTTGATCTTGTAGTGGATGATCCTTTAATATTATCCAGTTTTCTTGGGCCTGTCTTCTCTCCAGTGTCTTATCCCATGGGGCTCTTTGGAGCAGGTCTTCAAAGAGGCCAGAGTGCTCTCCTGAAGTGTCCAGTGTTTTGAAAATTGCTTTTTACCCTCCTCTCTGCCCTCAGGATCTTGCACTCCCCTATCTCATGGTCTCTTCAGCCAAGGCTGACCTTGATCATCACATTCCCAAGGAGTCTCTCCTTGCTGGTGGCCATGAGGTCCAGTAGAAYATATCTCCTCATTGGTTCTTGTCATTCATGCTCTCTAGAAACCTCCYGTATTTCTTGTTGTCCTGCTATGTTGTTCTTCCAGAAGCTATTGGGGTGGTAGAAGTACCTCAGGGGGACTGCATATGTGATGGTACTGTGTGAAGCTGCTTATAATATTAGGGCAATCCAGTGAGAGAAGGGAGGGATCCATCCTGATGACAGAGAATGTTTTTGTTAATCCAGAACTGTGGAAATACATTCTGTCTTGCATACTTCCCAGCCAGCTGAAAAGRTTGTTATAAATACCCCTCTCCATAYAGGAGACTTATTACCCACACGGGAGGTTACTGTCCCCTCTGACCTGTGCCTCAGCATCATGGGGACCACTTAAACCTGTTCACGTCAGAAAAAAACCTTGGTGAACAAAGACTAAATATTTAAACATTTCAGCCAACTTCACTCATTTTGCCTGAAGCACACTCTCTCCCTAGAAGRTCAGCTTGCTGTAACCTCTGGCAATGGTGAGAGGCAGCTGGGAAGATCATCTTCAGCTGGCATAGCTAGGACTGTGAAAGTATTTCTRTCTTGGGCTTTTCTCCACTCTGGACATACTCTGCATATGACTAAATTATTTTTTAAAAGAAACCCACAGAATGCTTACCCAAAGAATGCTGCTACAGCATTCCTGCTGAGAGGAAGACTGAGCTATGGTCTTGTCTTGGTCTGGGAGGTGAGAAATCTGATGTTTGCAGTTATTGGTCTGACCTGGAGGGGAATGGGCAATCAAGAATTATATAAAGCATGAGAAAAATTCTGCTCAGAAATGAGACCTTCAAAATTTGCTTATACCCCTGAACCTGCCTGAGTGTTGAGCAGTGGAATCACGAGGAAGAGCCACCATTTGAAGAYGGAAAATTAAAAAGAGAGAGGAAATACTGAATAAACTGGAGTCTGTCAAAGGGAAACATGAGAAGACAAATGCTTTGTGAAAGGATCTTAAACTTTTGCTCTTTTCTTTGACTGACAAGAAGTGTCATCGTGACCTGAAAACTTTATTCCTGGGCCCATGTGGACCAGAAGTGCTGGTTTTTCTTCTAACTTCTTTATTAGCTGCAATTTTCTGAGTTTTGCCTAAAGTTCTTGTAATTCATATAAATTTTAATTTGGGAAAGACTTGCACTCCATTGATGGGACCACATTATTGTCAGGGTTGATAAAAATAAGACTCCTCTGTAGGACAGCTCCTTCTCATGTTAATGCACCACCTGGCACTGCTACACCAATGGCTGGATGGACAGGGGTTACCTGAGGAGTCTGCAAAATCAACTGTGAAGAGCCCAACTCCTCTGACAGAAGCCCATGACAAATTGCCAGAGATGAGAAAAGAACCACCCAGGTATGTTCAAGCTCTGCACTCTAGGCAACTGAGTACAGGGCTCTTGATTCCAAAATGAATAGTTGGAGAGGAAAAAAATCCTTCAGTCTCCAATATCTATGACAAACTGGACAGGTTCTGACATCCTAGCAGTCATACTCCCCCCTCTTTGCTCTTCTGCTTCATTTTTTGTGGATTGTGTAAGCCATATTCCTCAAAGTTCACTTGCAGGTTTTCCATTGTGCTCCCACCACCATCACCTCCACATTTCTCAAGGCGGAGTGTTTTTCAAGATTTCTTGAAATTCTGTATTGTAAGCCAGAGAATGGTATGTTTTTTCTCATAATCTAGCAACTGAGTCTTAATTCCATACTGCAAGTCAACCATGCAGAATGGTAACAGCAGGTGAGGAGGTGCCTTAGCACACCTATCCTTAGCACACCTATTAGACAAAGAAATCAGATAATTCAGAGCTGGAAGTTGCTTTTTAATAGATTTGTGTGGTACTACTAAAGACGAATGTTATTGCGGTTATTAAATACACACTCTGTAATAATGGAAAATAAGCATAAGTGGGGTCTCATGTGAACCCAAGAGCCCATGTCATAAGAGTGAGAAATAAAGGGAGAAGCAGTAAGTATTAGGAGCTCATAGTAACTCCAGCAACTGAGTTGTGCATTTCTGGATGTGTTGGAGATTTTCCATAGACATTTCCTATGGAAAGAATTTATGAATCAAAGCATAAGAGTTGTCCAGGGAAGATTGGTCCCACATGGATACTGTTGCTGTTTTAACTCATCCAAATCTTCAAAACTATTCACTATGAACAGATTGTATTCATAAGTACAGGAAGCATTTGCATTTAGCATAGCTAAATTAGCTGAAGCAGAAATGAACACACTCCATGTAATGTTTAACCAGAAAATGGAACAGTTGTATGGTCAGAGTGAGACATTTAGAGGGGCTAAATGTGAGCTCTGTTTAGACAGAGCAAGCCAAATTTTGTTCCTGGTTGTGGATATCATAGGAGTGCAGCAACATTGTTCATRGCAAAACATTGCTGGATTAATTTGCATTCTACTTGCATTGGCATTTTTGTCAGTTATTATTTCCTACTTACACAGAAGGGAAAGCTGAAACCTCCATTTTTAGCATCGTGGATGCTTTTAGAAGATGGCTAGGACTATTTACCTCAAAGGGACTTATCTAGTATTCATTTGAGGAAGGAGATACACCATTTATCATATTTTATTTTAAATAAGGTTACCTGGGTTTCAGTACATTTCTCTTTCCTCTTCAAAAACTCCAAAGCAATACCATTCTTAGAACAACTTTTGACTCAAGACTGTGAACCACCTCAACTCTTGCAGAGGTGAGTAGGGTTAGAAAGTTTAGTGGTTGCCTTTGCATTCTCAGACAYATTTAGCGACTCACATCACTGAAACTCCAAATTAAAAAAAAAAAAAGGGATCTGGAGTTCTCTTTTAATTATCTTTCCTGGAATACAAATTTTGCAAGGAGCTTATCTGTGTTAGAAAGGTTGTACATCTTGAGGTTTATTAGATAACACACCTACACTTGCAAGAAGATTAAGGATGGGCAGAAATATTACCAAAGTTTCATAATGCTTATGCAAATACTTTTCATCCAGAAATATCCTGAGTACTAGGATCCCTATTGCTTCCCAGCTTCATCCTGGACAGATTCAGTGAAGCACATGATATTTATGACCAAAAATTTGTAAATGCAAATATACCTCAAGTTAGAATTTTAGAAGTTAAACTTAACTTTTTTAGTTTGTTTCAGCTGGTATTCCTATCATTACAAAGTTTACTGTTTGTTGTCAAATGACATAGAGAATTGTGCTGAAAGGTTCGAGGTTGAAATCTTCTGGGGAGTAGCAAATGTGTTTCTCTGATGTTGTCTAGCTCTGGTGGGTGTGTCAGTCACATTTTTAAGACAACATGGAACACTTTCACTCRGCACTGAATATGCCAGAGTTTTACTATTCAGGACCTCTGGAGCTATATGGATCCAWGCATGTGCCAACTTCCCATTAAGAAGAGTCAAGGGGCATTATCCTTGCCCTGCTTCCTCTCTTCCTACAGTCCCTCTTGCACCTTGATTTTCATGCCCACTATGTGAGTTAGAAGAGARTGGCAGTGCTCCGTTTCCCTTGATCTGGACAACAAGGTGACTGGGACTGAAGGGAGCGCTGCAGCGTGTGCTCCCACAGTCCCTGATGCCTTATCAATCAGGCTCATCTGAAACAGAGGCCAGACAAAGTTAAGAGAATGAGAATAGACAACTTTTAATCCAGGCCTAACAGGCCTGCTGGTACATTAGGGCAGACAAAAGCCTCCTCCTGAGGCTACACCCAAAATGAGCACCGGGTCACGAGATCTTCACCTTTTATAAGTTCTGCCTTATTAACATATTGGGTCTTAATTCTCCAATGATCTTTACAGGTGATGATGTCAACCACTCCAAAGTTGCTCCCCCCAGCTCGCTGTTGTTTACATATTTTGGGGCTCTGAGGCAGTGAGGTGTCCTTGGATTCCGGCTCAGAGAGGAATTGTTTTGTCTAAAGATGAGAGAATGGTAGTTTTTAGTGAAGCACAAGAATACAGATGCATGAAAATAGAGAAACTAAAAATCCTAAGGCATCATCCCCACCTCACGTTCAGTGTAGCTTTTCACAGTGAGGTTCTTGCATGCTGATGGAGCATCATGAAGGRCTTACTGCTGTTGCAATATATTCTCTAAGACACAGGGTATCATCCAGTTCCCCAGGTTTCTCACTCCAGCATCTCTCCAAGAGGAAAAAGTGAAAGCCTGATATGGCAGTATTCAATTGTTCTTTCCGTACAAGGTACAATCGAAACATCTCCTGTTAATAATGGAAGTTTTAAAACCATAAACTCATTGTCCATATTCTTTAGCAGTTGGGGAAGAAAGTTGATCTTTCCTGAAAATACTGAAGCAGATGGGAGCAGTGTGAATGCCAGAATAACCCTACAAATTCCATTAATGTGAAATGGTTTTGGACAGTTCAGGACATCTGGAGTGAATATGGGAGAGGGAAATGAAAAATTTCTTGAATGTACTTAAAGGCTGAAATAGAATTACAGCGGCACAGACATGCAGAAACTGAATGAAGTACACACATGGATATGGCAGAAGGCTTAAAAGGAAGTCTGCCTGCTAGGAGCAGAACTATTTTTAGTCTTCTAATGAAGAAGGCAGGTATATTTGAGAAAGCCAGTCACTCACTGCTTGGAAAATCAGCTGGAACTCTTTCTGGGTCCTGGTGTTCTGGTTGTGAGAGGAAAATCTTATGTGTAAGCTCTTTCAGCCCTGGAGAACCTTAAATGGCAGTCATCTTAGCTTTTGAAGCATAGTTGGGAGTTTCTTGGGAAGAGATTCACAGACTTCTGTCAGAGCCCATGGTCACTCTGCAGTGTTCAACCATTCTTGAAATGAGTGTTTCTTCAGGAGACAGTGAGGATCTGGCAAAGTCCTCTGAGACGTGCATTGAATTCTGCCTTGCTGTTTTGGTTTTTTTTTT